>NC_137652.1:30155793-30173293 GCF_963422515.1 Blennius ocellaris | reverse complement strand
GCTTCACGGGGTGCATCTTTTCTTTAACAGTTCTCTGGTCTTTTCTGTCCTCCTGTCTCTTTCCCTCTCTTTCTTCATGAGGAGCCTCAATATAGCGTCTCTGAATATGAATGGGGGGAGGGACAGGCAGAAGAAGGCTCTCATCCCTGAGCTAGCTAAACAAAAAAACCTAGATGTGCTGTTCCTCCAGGAAACACACACCGTCAGCTCAGACGAAACCGACTGGGGTCTATGGTGGGGGGGGTCCTACCACCTCAGTCACGGGACCAATTTCAGTGCAGGGGTAGCTGTGCTCTTTAGAACCACCACCACAGCTACTGTCCTGGCTGTTACTGAGGTGGTTCAGGGTCGTCTTATTATCGTGCAGGCCAGGATAGAGGACTCTGTCTTCTGTTTTGTCAATCTTTATGCTCCTAGTACTGGAGCAGACAGAGTCAATCTTTTCACTTTATTAAAAAACAAACTGGCAGACCATGACCAAGACCACATTATACTGGGGGGGGATTTTAACTGCACCTTAGACTTCACCATTGACAGGATTGGAGAAGAGCCACACCCCCGATCAGCTCAGACCCTCAGAATAGCTGTGACCCAACTGGACCTGGTGGACTCCTTTAGAGTGAAGTATCCACAATCCAGGGAGTACACCTGGGTCAGGATTAGTAACAACCAGGTGAGAGCAGCTAGGCTAGACAGGTTCTACCTCTCAAGCTCTCTCAGACCCAGAATCCTCAGTTGTAGCATCAGTCCAGTTGGGTTCACTGACCACCATCTAGTCACAGTACAGCTAATAATTTCTCCAGGGCAGAGGGTCAAGTCCTGCTGGCACCTTAATAACAAACTCTTGCAAGACACCTTCTTCTGTCAGGCCTTCAAACATTTCTGGCTTAACTGGAAGAGCAAGAAACCAGATTTCAGTTCTCTGAAGTTATGGTGGGAGGTGGGAAAGGCACAGATCAGGGTCTTCTGTCAGCAGTACACCTCCTTCTCTTCAGCTAGGGTAAAGGCTGAAATAAAGAACCTGGAGCAGAACATCAGGAACATAGAGAAAGGTCTAAACAGGGACACAGAACCCACCACTGGCCCCCTGCTGAGGGAGAAACGGACCGAGCTGAGCTCACTCCTGCAGGAGAGAGTTAAAGGAGCCCTGGTTCGATCCCGTTTCCTGCAGCTGAAAGACATGGATGCTCCCAGCTCCTTCTTCTTCAACCTGGAGAGGTCGGTAGCAGAGAGGAAGCTGATGACCAGCCTGAAGCTCCCAGGGGGGAGAGTCACCACTGATCCAGCCGAGATGAGGACCCATGCAGTGGACTTCTACTCTGAGCTGTTTGCCGCCGAGTCCTGTGACCTGGAGAGCCGGGCGGAGCTCCTGGAGGGTCTTCCTCAGCTCAGCCCAGGGGAACAGACTGCTCTGGACGAAGGGCTGTCATTGGAGGAGTTGACTGCGGCGGTCCACCAGTTGTCATCGGGCCGAGCTCCGGGCATCGACGGGCTTACCACGGACTTCTTTAAGAAGTTCTGGAGTATCCTGGGCCATGATCTTCATGGAGTCCTCCTGGAGAGCAATAGAACTGGCTCCCTTCCAGTGTCGTGCCAGAGGGCGGTACTTTCCCTGCTGCCAAAGAAGGGCGACCTGGCCTTGCTAAAGAACTGGAGGCCAGTAGCTCTGCTCTGTACAGACTATAAGATCCTGTCCAGAGCCCTGTCCAACAGACTGAAGGAGGTGCTGGGTAACATCATCCAGTCTGACCAGAGCTACTGTGTCCTGGACAGGACAATCATGGACAACATTTTCTTAATTAGAGACGTGGTTGATGTGTGTGATGGTTTTAATGTAAACACGGGTGTCATTTCCTTGGATCAGGAAAAAGCGTTTGACAGGGTGGATCACTCCTATTTGTTTTCTACACTTAGAGGTTTTGGTTTTGGTGACGGGTTCGTGTCCTGGGTGAAGCTTTTGTATTTTAATGCTCAGTGTTTGGTGAAGATTGGGGTGGGGCTGAGCCGGCCCATCCCTGTACGGCGGGGCATTAGACAGGGCTGTCCCATTTCTGGACAATTGTACACTTTGGCCATCGAGCCTCTGCTGTGTGGGTTGAGGGGTCGGCTCAGAGGGCTCTCTTTGCCTGAGCACTGTGGTCTCGAGCATCCTCTAGTGCTTTCTGCCTATGCAGACGATGTAAATGTCTTTGTGTCTGGTCAAGAGGATGTACAGGGATTACAGAACTCCCTGGCGTTATATGAGAAGGCGACCTCTGCACGAGTGAACTGGGGGAAGAGCGAGGCTCTGCTGCTGGGTCAGTGGAGGGAGCAGACGATTCCCAGTCTGCCTGGGGGGCTGGAATGGAAGAGGGAGGGGTTAAAAATACTAGGAGTATTTCTGGGGACTGAGGCTTTCAAACTCAAGAACTGGGAGGGGGTTAAGGAGAAAGTGTGCGCTCGGTTGTCTAAATGGAGGTGGTTGCTACCTCAGCTGTCGTACAGGGGGAGAGTTCTGGTGATCAATAGCTTGGTTGCCTCGATGCTCTGGCACAAACTCATCACCTTGACACCACCGAGAGGCCTGGTTGAAGACATCCAGAGGACGGTCCTGGACTTCTTCTGGTCGGGTTATCACTGGGTCCAAGCAGCAGCTCTGTACCTGCCAGTGGCTGAGGGGGGTCAGGGACTGATTGACCTAAAGTCAAGAATGGCCTCCTTCAGACTGCAAACGGCTCAAAGACTGCTCTACGGCTGTGGTCCGGGATGGTTGAGCACAGCTCGACTGCTCCTGGGGAGAGTGGGGAACCTGGGGCTGGGAAAACAGCTCTTCCTGATGGAGGCTGAAGGGCTGGACCTGGCTGGGAGCACCCCCTTCTACAACTCAGTGCTACAAGCCTGGAAAACCCTGGGGGCCCAACGAGAAGTCGTCCAGACTCCCGGCATGTGGCTGTTCGAGGAGCCTCTGTTCAACAACAGCTTCCTGAACTCTCAAACCCTGCAATCCGCCAGCCTTCGGGAGAAGCTCAGACAGGCCGGCTGCACCAAACTGGGACATCTAATGAGGCTGACTGCCTCGTCTGGGGGCTCCCTGAGAGAGAAGAGCAACATCACCTCCGCCAGACTGTTCAACAGGGTGGTGGAGGAAGTCTGTGCAGCCCTGCCACGACACCTCAGACAGTTTGTGACGGACCAGGCACTGTGTGAGCAGTGGTATGAGGACGGTGACTATGGCTTCCCCTCTCTACTTGTTACTCCAGCAGTGGGGGAGTGGCAGGAGGGGGGGGGAGGCTTCTGTCTCTGACAGTCCCACGGCTGAACATGTTCCAGGAAGCATCAAAGAAGGACCTCTACCAGACCTGTGTCAAGGTGTCCAACCTCCGGCTACTAGCCGAGTTCAGAGAGTCGAGGTGGACCGAGTTCTTTGGCCCCGACTCTTCCCCCAGGCGAAGTTGGCGCTCGCTGTACAAGCGTCCAATTGAAAAACGGACAGCGGACCTCCAGTGGAGGATCATACACGGCGCCATAGCTACGAACAGATACAGAGCGCGCATTGATCCAGGGGTGAGTGAGGACTGCCTGTTCTGTTCCCAGACTGAAACCCTGGTTCACTTGTTTGTAGAGTGTCGCAGGTTAACGCCACTTCTTGACGCCCTGAGGAGGCTTTTCCTGGGATTTGGTGTTGCGTTTTCTTCCGAGTTGTTCATTTTCGGGCCGAAGTACACAGCCAACAATAAGGCTGTGAGTATTTTGGTCAACTTCTTGTCGGGGTCCGCAAAGCTAGCCATGTGGCTGACCCGAAGAAACAAGACCCAGAACTGTGGGAGTGTGGAGCTGGTGCCGGTTTTTGAGGGACTGGTCAAGGCCCGGCTCAGGGTGGAGCATGCCTACTATAAAGTAGTGGACAACCTGCAGGACTTTGTCCGGTTGTGGGCAGTGGAGCAGGTGCTGTGCTCTGTGGGAGGAGGTGGAGAGCTGATTGTCCACATATGAGGATTTCTATGTTCATGGCTTGTTTTTCTTTGTTTTCTCTTGTTGTTTAGTTTAAAATCATTTATTTTATTTAAAAAAAAAAAAAAAAAAAAAAAAAAGTAATGCTCTAGTTTTTTTCCTTGGGCAAAGTTTTTCAATAAAAGTTTTTTTGAAACCTCTCTCTCTCTCTCTTGCTCTCTCTCTCTCTTGCTTTCTCTCTCTATCTCTCCCTCTCTCTCTTGCTCTCTCTCTCTCTCCCTCTCTCTTGCTCTCTCTCTCTCTCGCTCTCTCTCTCTCTCTCTCTGAGTGAGGTGGGTGAGGTGAGTGAGGGTGTGGTGCTGTTAGCAGCAGTTAGCTGCTTAGCATCATGGCTTCCAGCAAACTGACCAGGAGGAACGGTTTCCAGCTCAGCCCCGGGTCCCCGGGTTCAGTGGGTCCCCGGGTTCAGTGGGTCCCCGGGTCCCCAGGTTCAGTGGGTCCCCGGGTTCAGTGGGTGTCTGTGGTAAAGGTGTCGGCACAGCCAACATGATGTCTCATCAATGAGGTGGAGAAGGCGGACCCGTGGTTTCACCTGGTGCTGTAATGAGAGACACACTGGTGTCTGTGATGTCACTGGTGTCTGTGATGTCACTGGTGACTGTGATGTCACTGGCATCTGTGATGTCACTGATGTGGGGCAATATTCCACCGCTGGTTGATGATGCTACCTTGATTGATTGTGAGAAACAACAACCAAGAGTTAAATCTGAGTTTAGGGTTTTATAAAAGCAGTGAGAAACATCTGTGCTGTAATAAAGTGATAGTAAAGGGCGCCATGTGCCATTGTTTACATTGTATCTGTCACTACACGATGGAGAAACTCAGTTCAACCAAACCAATAAGAAGCAGAATGTGACAGAAGGAGAAGTTGTGACTCTGCTGCTGCAGCAGGACGTTTCAGAATGTTAGTAAAACTTATTGTGTTTCTGAATATGTTCATCAGCTGCTCTCAATATTCTCTTGACAAAGAAATCTTTGTTTTAACAGTAAATAAATGACAATTCAGACCAGCTGAGTGACTCTGACCTTCTCTAACTATGTGCCTGTCACACTGAGATCAGATAATCTAATAATCATAATTAGTAGCAGACGGGGGAATATCCTGAACCTCCATTTAGTCATAGAAATAAATAACAAGATCACCTCACAATGATCAAGCCCAGACACACCTCAGACTCTGCAAAGCCTCTTTGATCTACATTCTCTTTGATCAGCACAACTTAGTAGACATGAACAATATCTTACAGTAAACAATAGCTCACAATAAACAACACCTCACAATAAACAATACCTCACAATAAACAATACCTCACAGTAAACAATACCTCATAATAAACAATACGTCACAGTAAGCAATATCTTACAGTAAACAATACCTCACAATAAACAATACCGCAGAGTAAACAATACCTCACAGTAAACAATACCTCACAGTAAACAATACCTCACAATAAACAATATCTCATAGTAAGAAATAGCTCACAGTAAACAATATCTCAAAATAAACAATACGTCACAGTAAACAATAGCTCACAGTAAACAATACCTCAAAATAAACAATACGTCACAGTAAACAATAGCTCACAGAAAGCAACAGCTCACAATAAACAATACCTCATAGTAAACAATACCTCAGAGTAAACAATACCTCAGAGTAAACAATACCTCACAGTAAACAATAGCTCACAGTAAACAATACCTCATAGTAAGAAATAGCTCACAGTAAACAATATCTTAAAATAAACAATACGTCACAGTAAACAATAGCTCATAGTAAACAATACCTCAAAATAAACAATACGTCACAGTAAACAATAGCTCACAGTAAACAACAGCTCACAATAAACAATACCTCACAGTAAACAATACCTCACAATAAACAATACGTCACAGTAAACAATAGCTCACAATAAACAATACCTCACAATGAACAATACCTCACAGTAAACAATAGCTCACAATAAACAATACCTCACAGTAAACAACACTACACAGTAAACAATACCTCACAGTAAACAATATGTCACAGTAAACAATACCTCGAAGTAAACAATAGCTCACAATAAACAATAGCTCACAATAAACAATACCACACAGTAAACAATACCTCACAGTAAACAATATGTCACAGTAAACAATACCTCGAAGTAAACAATAGCTCACAATAAACAATAGCTTACAATAAACAATACCTCACAGTAAACAATACCTCACAATAAACAATACCTCAGAGTAAACAATACCTCAAAATAAACTATATGTCACAGTAAACAATACCTCGAAGTAAACAATACCTCACAATAAACAATAGCTCACAATAAACAATAGCTCACAATAAACAATACCTCACAATAAACAATAGCTCACAATAAACAATACCTCACAGTTAACAATACCTCACAATAAACAATAGCTCACAATAAACAATACCTCACAGTAAACAATACCTCACAGTAAACAATAGCTCACAGTAAACAATAGCTCACAGTAAACAATAGCTCACAATAAGCAATACGTCACAGTAAACAATAGCTCACAATAAACAATACCTCACAGTAAACAACACCTCCCAATGAAGAATACCTCACAATAAACAATACCTCACAGTAAACATCCATCCATTTTCTACCGCTTTATCCGGGGCCGGGTCGCGGAGGCAGCAGTCCGAGCAGAGTTGCCCAGACTTCCCTCACCCCAGACACTTCCTCCAGCTCCTCCGGTGGCACCCCAAGGCGTTCCCAGGCCATAGAGAGACATAGTCCCTCCAGCGTGTCCTGGGTCTGCCCCGAGGCCTCCTACCGGAGGGACATGCCCGGAACACCTCCCTCGGGAGGCGTCCGGGGGGCATCCGAAATAGATGCCCGAGCCACCTCAGCTGGTTCCTCTCGATGTGGAGGAGCAGCGGCTCTACTCCGAGCTCCTCCCTGGTGACTGAACTCCTCACCCTATCTCTAAGGGTGACTGAGCTCCTCACCCTATCTCTAAGGGTGGCTGAGCTCCTCACCCTATCTCTAAGGGTGACTGAGCTCCTCACCCTATCTCTAAGGGTGACTGAGCTCCTCACCCTATCTCTAAGGGTACGCCCAGCCACCCTACGGAGGAAGCTCATTTCAGCCGCTTGTATCCGGGATCTGGTTCTTTCGGTCATGACCCATAGTTCATGACCATAGGTGAGGGTAGGAACGAAGATCGACCGGTAAATCAAGAGCTTTGCTTTTTGGCTCAGTTCCTTCTTCACCACGACGGACCGATACAACGTCCGCATAACTGCAGACGCTGCACCGATCCGCCTGTCGATCTCACGCTCCATCTTTCCCCCACTCGTGAACAAGACCCCAAGATACTTGAACTCCTCCACCTGTGACAAGGGCACTCCACCGACCTGGAGGGGGCAAGACACCTTTTTCCGGTCGAGAACCATGGCCTCGGATTTAGAGGTACTGATCTTCATCCCAGCTGCTTCACCCTCGGCTATGAACCGCGTCAGTGCACGCTGAAGGTCCAGGCTTGATGGAGCCAACAGAACCACATCATCCGCAAATAGCAGAGATGAGATTCTGTGGTCCCCAAGCCGGACCCCCTCCGGCCCCCGGCTGTGCCTAGAGATTCTGTCCATATATATGATGAACAGAACTGGTGATAAAGGACACCCCTGCCGGAGGTCAACGTGCACTGGGAACAGGTCCGACTTACTGCCGGCAATGCGAACCAGACTCCTGCTCCGGGAATACAAGGACCGAACAGCCCTCAACAAGGGGCCCCGGACTCCATACTCCCGGAGCACCCCCCACAGGACGTCCTTAGGGACACGGTCGAACGCCTTCTCCAGATCCACAAAACACATGTGGACTGGTTGGGCGAACTCCCACGAACCCTCAAGCACCTGGTGGAGAGTATAGAGCCGGTCCAGTGTTCCACCATCAGGAGAACCTGGTGGAGGGTCTAGAGCTGGTCCAGTGTTCCACCACCAGGAGAACCTGGTGGAGGGTATAGAGCTGGTCCAGTGTTCCACCATCAGGAGAACCTGGTGGAGGGTATAGAGCTGGTCCAGTGTTCCACCACCAGGACGAAAACCGCATTGTTCCTCTTGGATCCGAGGTTCGACTAACGGCCGGACCCTCTTCTCCAGTACCCTGGAATAGACTTTCCTGGCGAGACTGAGGAGTGTGATCCCTCTGTAGTTGGAACACACCCTCCGATCCCCCTTCTTGAAGAGAGGGACCACCACCCCGGTCTGCCAGTCCAGAGGTACTGTCCCCGCCCGCCACGCGATGTTGCAGAGACGAGTCAGCCACGACAGTCCCTACACATCCAGAGACTTAAGGAACTCTGGGCGAATCTCATCCACTCCCGGTGCCTTGCCACCGAGGAGCTTCACAACAACCTCGGTGACTTCAGCTTGGGAAATGGACGAGTCCACCTCTGAGAACCCAGCTTCTGCTTCCTCAATGGAAGACGTGGTGGTGGGATTGAGGAGGTCCTCGAAGTATTCCTTCCACCGCCCAACAATGTCCCCAGTTGAGGTCAACAGCTCCCCACTTCCACTGTAAACAGTGTTGGTGGAGAACTGCTTCCCCCGCCTGAGGCGCCGGACGGTTTGCCAGAATTTCCTCGGGGCCGACCGAAAGTCCACCTCCATGGCCTCTCCGAACTGCTCCCAGACCCGAGTTTTTGCCTCCACCACAGCCCGGGCTGCGGCTCGCTTGGCCTGCCGGTACCTGTCGATTGCCTCGGGAGTCCTATGAGCTAACAGTGCCCAGTAGGACTCCTTCTTCAGCTTGACGGCATCCCTTACTTCCGGTTTCTACCACCGGGTTCGGGGATTGCCGCCACGACAGGCGCCAGAGACCCTGCGGCCACAGCTCCGAGCAGCAGCTTCGACAATGGAAGTGGAGAACATGGTCCACTCGGACTCAATGTGTCCAACCTCCCTCGGGATTTGTGAGAAGCTCTCCTGGAGGTGGGAGTTGAAAACTGCGCGGACGGAGGGCTCGGCCAGATGTTCCCAGCAGACCCTCATAACACGTTTGGGCCTGCCGAGTCTATCCGGCCTCCTCCCAGTCCAGCGCATCCAACTCTCCACCAGGTGGTGATCAGTTGACAGCTCTGCCCTTCTCTTTACCCAAGTGTCCAAGACACGCGGCCAGAGATCAGATGACATGACCAAAAAGTCTATCATTGACCTCCGGCCTAGGGTGTCCTGGTGCCACGTGCCCTTATGGACACCCCTGTGCTCGAACATGGTGTTCGTTATCGTCAAACTGTGACTGGCACAGAAGTCCAATAACAGAACACCGCTCGGGTTCAGATCGGGGAGGCCATTCCTCCCAATCACCCCCTTCCAGGTCTCACTGTCATTGGCCACGTGGGCGTTGAAGTCCCCCAGGAGAACAATGGAGTCCCCAGTTGGGGCACTATCCAGCACCCCTCCCAGGGACTCCAAGAAGGTTGGGTACTCTGAGCTGCTGTTCGGTGCATAGGCCGAGACAACAGTCAGAGACCTGTCCCCTACTTGTAGGCGTAGGGACGCAACCCTCTCGTTCACCGGGGTGAACTCCAACACATGGCGGCTGAGCTGTGGGGCAATAAGCAAGCCCACTCCAGCCCGCCACCTTACACCGCGGGCAACTCCAGAGAAGTGGAGTATCCAGCCCCTGTCGAGGAGCTGGGTTCCAGAGTCCAAGCTGTGAGTGGAGGTGAGCCCGACTATATCTAGACGGTATCTCTCAGCCTCCCTCACAAGCTCGGGCTCCTTCCCCCCCAGCGAGGTCACATTCCATGTCCCAAAAGCCAGAGTCTGTGTCCGGAGATCGGGTCGTCGAGGCCCCTGCCGTCGACTGCCACCCAATCCACACTGCACCCGACCCCTACGGCAGCCTCTGTAGGTGGTGGGCCCACAGGAGGATGAGGAGGAGGGGCCCGCGTCGTCCCTTCGGGCTGAGCACGGCCGAAACAAATAAACAACAAACAAAACAAACAACAACAACAAAAACAACAACATGATTTTGATCATTTAAAGAACAATAGCAGAAAACAAGACAAATCAGCAGCAAATCCCATCGATGAGGAGTGGAACAGTGTGTGCATGTGTGTGTGGTTTGTCCAGTGGGCTTGGTTGGAACTGTTGTGAGGGGGCCTACAGCACCCAGCTGCCCCCCCAGACTCGAGGGACAGAGAAGGCTCTCCGGCAAACTACCCCGGAGAGCCACGCCCCAACCCAGAAGGCACCAGATGGAGAGGACCCCCCCCCCCCCCCCCCAGGCAAGAGGGGCCCACAAGAGAAGGACAAAGGGCGCAGAGACCCAGGCCCCGACCCAGGCCGCCAAGCCAGGACTGGCCGGAGCAGGGCCCCCAGGCCGCGTGGCCCCCCAATCCCAGCGGAGCCCGCCGCACCCCTGGGGAATGGCCCTCCACCACTAATTGGCTATCATTTCCTGTTAAGACAGGTGGTGCTCCGATGTATTTGATATAGATCAAATTAAATTTTCAATGACATAATTAATAACTATCTTCTAATAATTATTAATCATTATCGATAGCCAACCACAACATAAATGGTTCCTCGTGAACCTTATGAGGTAAGAAATCCCTACAATCATGTTTTGGGTTTTTTTCCAGATGAACAAACCTTTTGACCTGGATCTAGCTCCATGTGTGGCTCATACATTGAAATAATGTTGAAAAGTGAAGCTGGTTTAACGTTCAGGACAAAAACAAGTGGTGTGTTTGTGGCGTGCCTGCCTGCTGCCACAGGGTGTGGTGGTGTGTGAGGGCGGATGGACAGGAGTGTGTGTATTTTCTCATTTCAGAAAACAGGTGCTTTTTTCCTGTAAGGCTGCTCAGATCAGTCTCTCTCTCTTTCTCAGCTCTGACAGAGACATTTCAGGGTATTTTCAGATGAGGTACAGAGGGTTTTCAGTATGGTTTCATTGTGGTTTCCTTTCTGTGCAGAAACTGTAAACCTGTGTTCGATGTCAAGCAGGATGTAGCTTGCCTTCATTCTCTCTGCTCTCCACACAGATTCTTATCACACCAACAACAATGAGCTGAGGATGGTGATGGTGGGGAAGACTGGAATCGGGAAGAGCGCCACAGGAAACACTATTCTTGGCCGCCAGTGCTTTGAGTCCAAGTTCAGTGCCAAGTCCATGACGGTGGACTGCTCTAAAGCCCAAGGTTTGGTTTGTGGCCAGCAGGTAGCGGTCATTGACACCCCGGGCCTGTTTGACACCAGGTTCGGTATTGATCAAACCAGAAAAGACCTTTGCCAGTGCATCTCTTATGCTTCTCCCGGACCGCACATCTTCCTGGTGGTCATCAGGCTGGGCAGATTCACGGAGGAGGAGCAGCAGACGGTGCAAAAGATCCAAGAAATCTTTGGCCAGGCTGCAGACAGATACAGTATGGTCCTCTTCACAGGTGGGGACCAGATCGAGGGAACAATTGAGCAGTTCCTGGCTGAAAGCCCAGAGCTGCAGGAGCTGGTGGCCAGATGTAACAACCAGTACCATGTCTTCAACAACAAGAGCAGAGATCCCTCTCAGGTCCTGGACCTGCTGCAGAAGATCAGAGACCTGGTGCAGAAGAACGGGGGAAGCCACTACACCAACCAGATGTTCCAGGAGGCCGAGAGAGCCATCGAGAAGAAGAAGCAGCGCATCCTGATGGAGAACCAGGAGAAAATACGCAAAGAGCAGGAGAAGATGGAGAGGGAGATGTAGGCAAAGTATGATAAAGAAATGCAGAGAATCAGCCAAGAACTACAGGCCGAAAGAGAGCGGGAGAGGAAGGAGAGAGAGCAGGAGAGAGAGCAGGAGAGAGAGCAGGAGAGGAAGGAGAGAGAGCAAGAGAGGAAGGAGAGAGAGCAGGAGAGGGAAATGGAGCTGTGCAGATTAAAGGAGCAGAACGACAGAGAGCTGGAGGAGAGAGAGCGAGGGAGAGAAAGAGAGAGAGGGAGAGAGGGAGAGAGAGAGAGAGAGGGCGAGAGAGTGAGGAAGAGAGAGAGAGAGTGAGGAAGAGAGAGAGAGAGAGAGAGAGAGAGGGAGAGAGAGTGAGGAAGAGAGAGAGAGTGAGGAAGAGAGAGAGAGAGTGAGGAAGAGAGAGAGAGTGACGAAGAGAGAGAGAGAGTGAGGAAGAAAGAGAGAGTGAGGAAGAGAGAGAGAGAGTGAGGAAGAGAGGGAGAGAGAGAGAGAGGGAGAGAGAGAGGGAGAGAGAGTGAGGGAGAGAGAGAGAGAGTGAGGAAGAGAGAGGGAGAGAGAGTGGGGAAGAGAGAGAGAGAGTGAGGAAGAGAGAGAGAGAGAGAGAGAGAGTGAGGGAGAGAGAGAGAGTGAGGAAGAGGGAAAGAGAGAGGAAGAGAGAGAGTGAGGAAGAGAGAGAGAGGGAGAGAGAGGGAGAGAGAGAGAGTGAGGGAGAGAGAGAGAGTGAGGAAGAGGGAGAGAGAGAGAGAGAGAGAGGGGGGGGAGGAGTTATAGAGAGTTGGATAACATCTCTGTGTTTTTCTTCACACTGCCCAGCAGACTGGAGGATTAGAAAACATCCCTGATTCCTCCTGAAGCTCCTGTAGTGTCTGAATGATGATGTGTCACATACCATTGAATAAACAACATGTCACCTCCCACTTGTGTGCAGTCGTGGCGCCAGGATTTTGATTGTGGGTGGCCTCAAGAAAACTGGATGGGCCAGTTAAAATAAGCCCCAAAAAACAACGATGTGTTCCCCTTCATCTCTGCTTCAGAGCTTTTGGGCGGCACTGAGGACAGCGACTCAGGAGAGTTGTTGTGACGGCGTACCTGTGTGGCTGCACATGCTCTCTGCAAGGCTGCTCTGCAGACCTTGTGCAGGTGGCGCTGGGACATGAGTGTATTCATACTCACTTCTGTGGGTGTTCTGTAACATAATGGAACCATGCTGAAAACATCTCCACTTCTGCTGCCCCGCCCCTTCCACCTTTCCTAAAGTAGTTTAGGTTTCATTTCAGAAGTACTGAGCCGTGTGTCAGTCTTTATTTGCTTCTAGTTTGTGGTTGTTTAGGTGGGGAGGCGGAGGATCTGGAGCGTTTGAACGCCACAGAGCAGACCCTGCGTGAAGGGGTGGATGTTGACGTCACTGTGTGGGGGAGGAGCTGCTGATTGGCTGACAAGCTTCCGCTCAGAGCTTTCCTCAGGTTGCTTATGGGATGAACTGCTAGAATGACAATCACTCACTACTCACTATAGGCCTGGGTCAAAAGCATGGTCACAATAGGTGGTCCCGGAACTAAAAGGTGCAGGCCCCCCCGGGCCCCCCCGGGACCCACCCGGGCCCAATACTAGCGCCACGGGTGCTTGTGTGTATTTAGCCCTGTTTCCACCGCACAAAAAGTGGGGGGCTAGACCGGTTTAAACTGTTCCGGTTCGCGTTTCCAGCGCAGGAATGTGGAAACAACCGCTCCAAAGGCGGTCTCTTCTCCCCCCCCCCCCCTCCATCAGGGTACCAGGACCATGGAACAGGTCTGAGTCTGAGGAGCTGATTGGTCAGTGATTTACTACACCCTCAATATGTTAATATGTCTGTCTGCTGATTGGTCAGTGATTTACTACACCCTCAATATGTTAATATGTGTGTCTGCTGATTGGTCAGTGATTTACTACACCCTCAATACTTTAATGTGTCGCTGGATGAATCCTCTGTTGTCAGAGTGCTCAGCTTTACTCTGGTGGTTTTTTGTTTTTTTTCTCTGCTGCGCAACTTTCGTGTTGGTCGCTACTCGCGAAAGAGCAGCAGTCAGGAGGAGGAGGAGGAGGAGGGTGGGGTTCTGGAGCAGTGAGGAGGAGGAGGAGGAGGGTGGGGTTCTGGAGCAGTGAGGAGGAGGAGGAGGGTGGGGTTCTGGAGCAGTGAGGAGGAGGAGGAGGAGGGTGGGGTTCTGGAGCAGTGAGGAGGAGGAGGAGGAGGGTGGGGTTCTGGAGCAGTGAGGAGGAGGAGGAGGAGGGTGGGGTTCTGGAGCAGTGAGGAGGAGGAGGGTGGGGTTCTGGAGCAGTGAGGAGGAGGAGGGTGGGGCTCTGGAGCAGTGAGGAGGAGGAGGAGGGTGGGGTTCTGGAGCAGTGAGGAGGAGGAGGAGGGTGGGGCTCTGGAGCAGTGAGGAGGAGGAGGAGGGTGGGGTTCTGGAGCAGTGAGGAGGAGGAGGGTGGGGCTCTGGAGCAGTGAGGAGGAGGAGGGTGGGGCTCTGGAGCAGTGAGGAGGAGGAGGAGGGTGGGGTTCTGGAGCAGTGAGGAGGAGGGTGGGGTTCTGGAGCAGTGAGGAGGAGGAGGAGGGTGGGGTTCTGGAGCAGTGAGGAGGAGGAGGGTGGGGCTCTGGAGCAGTGAGGAGGAGGGTGGGGTTCTGGAGCAGTGAGGAGGAGGGTGGGGTTCTGGAGCAGTGAGGAGGAGGAGGGTGGGGTTCTGGAGCAGTGAGGAGGAGGAGGAGGGTGGGGTTCTGGAGCAGTGAGGAGGAGGAGGAGGGTGGGGTTCTGGAGCAGTGAGGAGGAGCAGGGTGGGGCTCTGGAGCAGTGAGGAGGAGGAGGAGGGTGGAGCTCTGGAGCAGTGAGGAGGAGGAGGGTGGGGCTCTGGAGCAGTGAGGAGGAGGAGGGTGGGGTTCTGGAGCAGTGAGGAGGAGGAGGAGGTTGGGGTTCTGGAGCAGTGAGGAGGAGCAGTGAGGAGGAGGAGGGTGGGGCTCTGGAGCAGTGAGGAGGAGGAGGGTGGGGTTCTGGAGCAGTGAGGAGGAGGAGGAGGGTGGGGCTCTGGAGCAGGAAGGAGGAGGAGGAGGGTGGGGTTCTGGAGCAGTGAGGAGGTGGAGGAGGGTGGGGTTCTGGAGCAGTGAGGAGGAGGAGGAGGGTGGGGCTCTGGAGGAGGAGGAGGGTGGGGTTCTGGAGCAGTGAATAGGAGGAGGCTGGGGCTCTGGAGCAGGAAGGAGGAGGAGGAGGGTGGGGTTCTGGAGCAGTGAGGAGGAGGAGGAGGGTGGGGTTCTGGAGCAGTGAGGAGGAGGAGGAGGAGGGTGGGGTTCTGGAGCAGTGAGGAGGAGCAGTGAGGAGGAGGAGGGTGGGGCTCTGGAGCAGTGAGGAGGAGGAGGGCGGGGTTCTGGAGCAGTGAGGAGGAGGAGGGTGGGGCTCTGGAGCAGGAAGGAGCAGGAGGAGGTTGGGGTTCTGGAGCAGTGAGGAGGAGCAGTGAGGAGGAGGAGGGTGGGGCTCTGGAGCAGTGAGGAGGAGGAGGGCGGGGTTCTGGAGCAGTGAGGAGGAGGAGGGTGGGGCTCTGGAGCAGGAAGGAGGAGGAGGAGGGTGGGGCTCTGGAGCAGTGAGGAGGAGGAGGGCGGGGTTCTGGAGCAGTGAGGAGGAGGAGGGTGGGGCTCTGGAGCAGGAAGGAGCAGGAGGAGGTTGGGGTTCTGGAGCAGTGAGGAGGAGCAGTGAGGAGGAGGAGGGTGGGGCTCTGGAGCAGTGAGGAGGAGGAGGGCGGGGTTCTGGAGCAGTGAGGAGGAGGAGGGTGGGGCTCTGGAGCAGGAAGGAGGAGGAGGAGGGTGGGGTTCTGGAGCAGTGAGGAAGAGGAGGAGGGTGGGGTTCTGGAGCAGTGAGGAGGAGCAGTGAGGAGGAGGAGGGTGGGGCTCTGGAGCAGTGAGGAGGAGGAGGGTGGGGCTCTGGAGCAGGAAGGAGGAGGAGGAGGGTGGGGTTCTGGAGCAGTGAGGAGGAGCAGTGAGGAGGAGGAGGGTGGGGCTCTGGAGCAGGAAGGAGGAGGAGGAGGGTGGGGTTCTGGAGCAGTGAGGAGGAGCAGTGAGGAGGAGGAGGGTGGGGCTCTGGAGCAGTGAGGAGGAGGAGGGTGGGGCTCTGGAGCAGTGAGGAGGAGGAGGAGGCTGGGGCTCTGGAGCAGTGAGGAGGAGGAGGGTGGGGCTCTGGAGCAGTGAGGAGGAGGAGGGTGGGGCTCTGGAGCAGGAAGGAGGAGGAGGAGGGTGGGGTTCTGGAGCAGTGAGGAGGAGGAGCAGTGAGGAGGAGGAGGGTGGGGTTCTGGAGCAGTGAGGAGGAGGAGGAGGGTGGGGCTCTGGAGCAGTGAGGAGGAGGAGGGTGGGGCTCTGGAGCAGTGAGGAGGAGGAGGGTGGGGCTCTGGAGCAGTGAGGAGGAGGAGGGTGGGGCTCTGGAGCAGGAAGGAGGAGGAGGAGGGTGGGGTTCTGGAGCAGTGAGGAGGAGCAGTGAGGAGGAGGGTGGGGATCTGGAGCAGTGAGGAGGAGGAGGCTGGGGCTCTGGAGCAGTGAGGAGGAGGAGGGTGGGGTTCTGGAGCAGTGAGGAGGAGGAGGGTGGGGTTCTGGAGCAGTGAGGAGGAGGAGGAGGCTGGGGTTCTGGAGCAGTGAGGAGTAGGAGGGTGGGGTTCTGGAGCAGTGAGGAGGAGCATTGAGGAGGAGGAGGGTGGGGCTCTGGAGCAGTGAGGAGGAGGAAGAGGGTGGGGTTCTGGAGCAGTGAGGAGGAGGAGGAGGGTGGAGCTCTGGAGCAGTGAGGAGGAGGAGGGTGGGGCTCTGGAGCAGTGAGGAGGAGGAGGGTGGGGTTCTGGAGCAGTGAGGAGGAGGAGGAGGGTGGGGTTCTGGAGCAGTGAGGAGGAGCAGTGAGGAGGAGGGGGGTGGGGCTCTGGAGCAGTGAGGACGAGGAGGGTGGGGTTCTGGAGCAGTGAGGAGGAGGAGGGTGGGGCTCTGGAGCAGGAAGGAGGAGGAGGAGGGTGGAGTTCTGGAGCAGTGAGGAGGAGCAGTGAGGAGGAGGAGGGTGGGGCTCTGGAGCAGTGAGGAGGAGGAGGGCGGGGTTCTGGAGCAGTGAGGAGGAGGAGGGTGGGGCTCTGGAGCAGGAAGGAGGAGGAGGAGGGTGGGGTTCTGGAGCAGTGAGGAGGAGCAGTGAGGAGGAGGAGGGTGGGTTTCTGGAGCAGTGAGGAGGAGGAGGAGGGTGGGGTTCTGGAGCAGTGAGGAGGAGCAGTGAGGAGGAGGAGGGTGGGGCTCTGGAGCAGTGAGGAGGAGGAGGGTGGGGCTCTGGAGCAGTGAGGAGGAGGAGGGTGGGGTTCTGGAGCAGTGAGGAGGAGGAGGGTGGGGCTCTGGAGCAGTGAGGAGGAGGGTGGGGTTCTGGAGCAGTGAGGATGGTGGGGATCTGGAGCAGTGAAGAGGAGGAGGAGGGTGGGGTTCTGGAGCAGTGAGGAGGAGGAGGAGAGTGGGGTTCTGGAGCAGTGAGGATGGTGGGGATCTGGAGCAGTGAGGAGGAGGAGGAGGGTGGGGCTCTGGTTACACTTTGCCATACCGCTCCATACCGCTCTGTCCCGTCCTTGCACTACTTGTGCGGTGGAAACACGCCATAAAAGTTCTTTTTTATGCTACATAATCTCAGAAAGTACTAATTAAAATGCTAAAATAATTCTTGTATGAACTGAAACTTTCATCACCAAATAAGTACAAAATAAAAGACACGTAACTGAAGGCATCAGTGCAGTCCTCGTGTCAATAAATGATGTTTTCATGTGAAGTGATAGTAACTTTATTTACA
>NC_137652.1:30143293-30150793 GCF_963422515.1 Blennius ocellaris | reverse complement strand
AAGAGTTGCATAAAACAAGGGAGAGAGATTTAAATCAGAGCAGATTCATGATGCTCACAGCTTTATGCCACATATCAAATACTCACATCATCAGAATGAGGTTCACTTTCAGAGAAAGGCTGAAAAAGGTCCCCTGGTCGGCTCTTCAGCTTCCTTCTGGAAGGAAAAGACGATCATGACAAGATTAAGGACTGGACATACTGGATTAGATGGACCACTTAATAAGATAGGAAAACATGAAATGTGAACAGTGTGGGATGTTTGAGACAGTAGAGCACGTCATGATGGAATGTCAAAAATATGAGGAGAGAAGAACATTAAAAGAGTCATATCACACAACCTTTCAACTCTTCCACATGGTTCCTGTTGGTCCACAAACATTGTAGTCAAGGTTTTTTGCCCCAAATCCAGCTTGTCCTTGATTTCCAGGCAGTTGAATATTTGATCATTGAGCCTCATTCAGAATCTGCTGGTTTTCATGGAGCTGGACTGGCTCCGCCCACATGCCCGTCTTGGGAAGAGGAGGAAGTACTTCCTGTCCTCGTGCCATGTGCCATTGTTTACATTCTATCTGTCACTACATGATGGAGAAACTCAGTTCAACCAAACCAATAAGAAGCAGAATGTGACAGAAGGAGAAGTTGTGACTCTGCTGCTGCAGCAGGACGTTTCAGAATGTTAGTAAAACTTATTGTGTTTCTGAATATGTTCATCAGCTGCTCTCAAGGTCAAGGTCAAATTTATTTATAGAGCGCATTTACAAACAGCAGCCACTGCCCCAAAGTACTGTACAGAACCATAAAATAAAACAATATTTAATACAAATAGAAAAAATAAAATCAACATGAGAAAAATGCTCAGCTCAGCTCGTGCCGAAGGCCAGTGCAAAAAAGTGAGTCTTCAGCGAGCGCTTGAAACTCTCCAAAGATGTTGCAGTTCTTGTATGTAAAGGGAGAGAATTCCACAATTTAGGGCCGGCTACAGCGAAGGCTCGGTCCCCTCTGCTCTTACGTAAGGCGTAAGGCCTGGGATAGTCTAGAAGATGGTGTTCAGCGGACCTCAGAGCTCGGACAGGAGTGTGCAAGGAAATCAACTCTGACAAATAAGGAGGAGCTAATCCATTTAGACATTTAAAAACAAACAAGAGGATTTTAAAATGTATTCTAAATTCAACAGGTAGCCAATGAAGAGATGCCAGCACAGGAGTGATGTGATCATATCGTGATGCTCCTGAGAGCAGTCGTGCAGCTGCATGTTGTACCATCTGAAGGCGCTGAATCGAGGACTGGCTCCGG
Source organism: Blennius ocellaris (assembly GCF_963422515.1). NCBI lineage: Eukaryota > Metazoa > Chordata > Actinopteri > Blenniiformes > Blenniidae > Blennius > Blennius ocellaris. Next base: position 30,149,498 of record NC_137652.1, on the reverse strand, counting down.
CCAAAATAAAGTGAGTTACAGTCGTCCAGGCGACTGGTTACAAGGGCAAGGACGACCGTTTCGAATTGGTTAGGGGGCAAGTATCGCTTCACCTTCCCAAGAAGCCTAAGATGAAAAAAGCTAGCTCTAACCACTGCGCTCAGCTGCTTTTCCAGCTTAAAAGAGCTATCAATAAAAACACCAAGAGCTTTGCCACAGGACTGAGAACGAGACTCAAGTGGGCCAAGAGCATGTTTACAGAGATTGAGGTCGCCAAAAACAACAATCTCTGTTTTGTCCTCGTTCAAATTTAGAAAATTAAGGGACATCCAGTCCTTCACTTCCTGAAGACATTGATGCAAAATGTTTGGTGAGTTCACATTGAGGGGAAGATACATTTGTATGTCATCTGCAAAGCAATGAAATTGAATGCCATATTTTTTAAATATGGAACCCAAAGGCAGCAAGTACAGCGCAAAAAGAATGGGTCCTAGAATTGAGCCTTGAGGCACACCGCAAGACAAGGGGGCCCTTTTTGAACTAAAAGAATCAATATTTACAATGAAAGACCGATCTGTCAAATATGATTTAAACCAGTTGAGCACTGTACCTCGTAATCCCACACAAGACTCAAGACGGGAAATCAAAATCTTGTGGTCGACAGTGTCGAAGGCTGCAGTTAAATCTAACAGCACAAGAACAGCTGAGCTGCCGGAGTCGGTTATTAAAAGAAGGTCGTTAAAGACTTTTAAAAGAGCTGTTTCAGTGCTGTGCAACGATTTGAAGCCAGACTGGAATTTTTCACCAATATTAAACAATTGAAGGTGCAACTGTAATTGAGCATACACCACTTTTTCTAAGATTTTTGATAAAAATGGCAGCTTTGAGATAGGCCTATAATTAGATAAAACAGAAGGATCTATGTTGCGATTTTTTAAAAGTGGTTGTACTACAGCTTGTTTAAAAGCAGTGGGCACAGCCTGACATCAGAGAGACATTTATCAAATGTACAATACAAGTCCCAATAGAATCAAAAGTAGCTTTTAGAAGTCCAGCTGGAATGCAATCTAGGGGACAAGCTGAGGATTTTAAACTGTCAACAATTTTAGACAGATCAGACAGAAGAACACAATCAAAATCACAGAAGATTGCAGAGCACACAGGTGTAACACTAGGAGCTGTGGCTGGAGGAGACAAAGTTGACCGCAAGTTTAAAATTTTGTCAGTGAAAAACTTACAGAAATCTTCACACAAAGATGCACACGGGACAACAGCAGTGGGTTCCAAAGGATTAATAATCCAATTCAAAACTTTAAAAAGAACCTGGGGTTTGTGACTATTGTTAGACACAATGTTAGACAGATGCTGAGCTTTTGCAGTCTTCACAGCACTCTGATATTTAGAAAGGCAATCTCTCAGAATGCCAAGGGAGACATGAAGATTGTCTTTTTTGTATTGTCTCTCAGCTTTACGACAGTCACGTCTAAGCGCACGAGTGGCGTCATTCAGCCAAGGCTCCGCAGGTTTCCCACGCCTACTTGTGGGCCTAAGTGGAGCAACAGAATCAAGAATGTCTGTGCACAAAGTGTCAAACATGATAACCAGTCCAGTAATATCCACATTTTCGGCTGAGAGGATTTTGTTGCTTATATTGGCCGCATCAAAAGCAGTGGAAAACATTGACGGTGTGGATGCGTTTAAAGCACGTAATTTACGCGCTGGGAGAAGCGGTTTGTTTGTGGAGCAGGACAACGAGAGAGTAAAAAGCACAGGGAAATGATCTGATATGCCTGCGTCACAGATCTCTTTCAGATTCACGTTCAAGCCACAATACAGTACAAGGTTCAATATATGACCCTTTTCATGGGTAGGGAGATTTACCAGCTGTGAAAGGCCAAACGAATCCAGAATGTTTAAAAAGTCATGGACCAAAGGTTTCGAGGGACAGCACACGTGTATATTAAAATCACCAACAACTAGAAAGTTGGTGTACTTCACAGCTATTTCAGCCACAAACTCCGAGAAATCACGAATAAAGTCCTTGTTGAATTTGGGAGGACGATATACAAGCTTATTGGTCAGGACATCCTAGACCGACTCGCTGCCACCAAACGGCGCCTTTGGTCCCAAGTCGTCCGCCCATTGGCTCAGAACTCGGCCACCCAGCTTCTAACAGCAGAGTCACTGCAATCCATTTCAGAGGTCCTCAGCCTATTGGACTGCATGCGTCTCTTCCAAAGTCCGACCCCAGCTGATCCACCTCAAGGCTCCCTGACAGCTGGCAATTTCTGCAGGCCATGATCCAAGACCCATCTCAAGCACACCACTCTTTACTCTTGTCACTGAAGGATGTGAGTTTGCATGCCCAACACACTGTGGGGGTTCACACATGAATGGATCCTGGTTTCCGGAGGCACCTTTGTCGGCCTGGTCAGAGAGATCTGCCACAGACACCAACCTGCTCGAGGGTCCGAGCCACCGCTCACTTTTAGCACAGTCACTTTCAGACCTTAACCAAATTCCTTGGTTCACGCGCCTCCTCGACTCACCATCCAGATCTCGACACAGCTCTGTGACACAGCTCTTCTTGAGCTAAACAATCGTTCAGCCAACCCAGGGGTCCAAAATCTGACACATGGTCAGATAAAAGTGACCGCATTTCCACCTTTAGAGATGTTAACTGACAGTTCATTCCACAATCTTGAACTAATTCTCATCTCATTGACAATCTGCCTTCGTCCCTCACCAGCGACGACACGCATGAAACAACTCTCCTCATTTCCACAACCAAAACCATCACCAGCACTCACCATGTTAACCTTGAACAGGTTCTTCATGGTACAAAACCGAGCACTGAAGGTGACATGGTTGTGCAGGCTCCGATGACTCAACCAGAGAATACAGACACTTCAGGTAAACAGACCATGTCTGTACCAGAAGAACCTTATTCAGGCTTCGAGTCAAAGACCGAGCAACGCTCTGCTGAGGCTCGCGCTTTACCACAGCAGAAACAAGGAGATGCATTTGTATGAGAAGGTCTCCCGCGATTATCACACGATCTTCACAAGGAACTCGTGGAGGGAGGGGGGGTCACAGACATCCACCCAGTGTGCGTCCCCACTGACCTCGAGGCACTGCCATCTTCTGAAACCCAGTACATACCCTTTCTAGCTGACGGGGTCAAGCGGTCCTGGGCCTGAATTCACTGGTTTCAAACAGCCTGCACTCAAATCTCACACCTTCCCTGTTATTCAAGATTGTTTTACCTAAAGAGAAATATTAATCAATTTAAATAACACTTTTTTTGGTATTACCTATTTCCAGTTTAGCTGGTGGTGGCCCAATGTCATTATTATTTGATAAATAACCAATTTATTCTGATTAATGCTTTTTTTCATAAATAAATTATGTTTGATAAAATGTTGCTCCGTGCTCTTGTTTATCTTCCAACATGTGAGATGTTGTTGATGAATACACAGCACAGTTCCACAGTAACCAATGTGTTATACACAGCCACTGTTCTATGTGTCAACATGTAGGTCCAGAACACGACTAAAGACGATGTCTCTAGACATCCAGAAGACATCCTCAGAAGAGCCAGAATGAAAGTTTTTTGAGACGTCTTTCTTGGACATTATATTGACGTCTTGTCTGGACGTCAATGAAAATATGTTTCAAAAGAAACAGAACACGTCTACCACGGGACATACACAGAGAGTCAGTTTAGTATTACCATTAACATGCATTTTATTGGACTGTGGAAGAAAACCAGAGAACCCTGAGGAAACACATGCACACACAAGTTAATTCCACAAACACCTCCAGGTGGATTTGAACCCACGATTTTCTGTCTGTAGCCATTGTGCCCACTGAGACAATTTGACCATTGTAATTGATAGAGCTGATAAAACATTTATTTGGTATATAGTTGTAATCTCAATATGAAAGGTTGTAGAAATGAATCATGCCGAAAAACTCCTGCAGGGCCTTAACCGAGGCCGGACGAGGGAAATCTGTCACCGCCTGCACCTTAGAAGGCAACGGAATGGCACCCTGAGTTGAAATACGATGACCCAAAAAGTCAATCACAGGCAGACCAAACTGGCACTTAGCAGGATTGACAATAACGCCATGTTCCTCAAGGCGCTGAAAAACTTGCTTTAGGTGTGACAAATGCTCCTCAACTGAAGAACTAGCCACCAAGATGTCGTCCAGGTAAACAAAAACGAAAGCGAGGTCGCGCAGCACCGAGTTCATCAACCTCTGAAAAGTCTGCGCTGCCCCTTTAAGGCCAAAAGGCATGCGCAGGAACTCAAAAAGCCCGAACAGGGTAATCTTTGGTAAATCGTCTGCACACACAGGAACCTGATGATAACCGCGCACCAGGTCCACTTTAGAAAACACAGACGTGCCAAATGCACAGAAAAGTCTTGAATATGCGGAACAGGATAGCGATCGCACACAGTGATATTGTTAAGGCGGCGAAAATCTCCACATGGCCGCCATGACCCGTCTGCCTTCGGCACCATGTGAAGCGTTGAGGCCCACGGGCTGTAAGAACGCCTCACGATGCCCAAACGCTCCATATTGGCAAACTCCTCTTTAGCTATAGCTAGCTTCTCCGCGTCTAAGCGACGTGCGCGCGCAAAAACTGGCGGGCCTGTGGGAGCAATGAAATGCTCGACGCCGTGCTTTGTCACCGTGGTGGAAAATACAGGCTTGGTCAAAGACGGATACTCCCCCAACAAATGCTGAAACACATTCTCTGATGCTACAAAATGAACGCGGGCTAACGGCCCAGGTCCCCCGGTCTCACACAGAAAGGTATCAAATGACACTGCATCGATCAACCGGCGGTTCTCGACATCAACCAGCAAATCATGAGCAAAGAGAAAATCAGCACCGATAAGGGGAACAGTAATGGAGGCGATCACAAAGTCCAACTTAAGCTGGTGTGCGTGGAAACATACAGTCGCTGACCTACTGCCAAAAGATGAGATGGGGGAACCGTTAGCCGCGCTCAACGGAGGTCCTGTGTCCCCGGCCGTCAAATCTGGGCCGGCTGGAGGGAGGAGTCTCAGCTCCAGCATGTTGTCCATCAAGTCCACGGCTGATGGACAACAGCCGTGACGGGGGGGGGGTTTATGGGACAGGGGCCGGGGATGTGTGTGTGTGGGTGTGTGTGGGTGTGTGTGTGTGTGTGGGGGGGGGGATACGAGTTTGGATTGGTCTGTATGGGTAGGTGTGTGTAAGTGTCTACGTGTGTTTCTGTGTGTGGGGGGACGGTGAATGTGAGCGTAGGTGTATGTGCGTGTGGGGGGGTGTAATATATATATAAGTATGGGTGTGTGTATGTGTATGAGAGTATGTGAGTGTGTGGGGGGGGGGTTTACGCTCCCTAGCCGCTGGCCTCCGGCCGGGCTCATGCTGGGCCATGCGGGTCTTAGACTCTGCTCTTCGGCCGTCGGGTGGGGTGGGGGGGCTTCCTGTCCGGGTCCTCTTGTGGTGCCTTGTCGGAGTGGGTGTTGGTCCCCGTGTTCCAGGCCGGCCACTTCGGGGTGGGGCGGGGTGGCGCGGGGGGTCCAGCTGGGCTAAGTCCTAGCGACGGGGGGACCTTCTCCCTCTCAGCCCCTCCTACCTTACCTCACCATACCTCATTCAACAATAGGGGCCAGTGGACGGGGCCTAGGGTGGGGGGTCCAGGCCACTTAACTGTGGTCTGCCCCTCCCCCGACTTTGCGCCGCCCACAATTTTAACTACACTTAGTCACGCAGGGTCTTGAGGGGATCAGCTGGCTTTCGGGGTTCTGCCGCTGGGCAGCGGTAGAACGACCGGGTCCCCGCTACCCCTCAATTTTAAACCGCACCCTAGACACACACATTGCACCACCTCTTCAAAACACAAACACACACATCCACATGCACCCAACACCCCACAGGGTGGAGGGGGGGGGGGGGGGGGGGCTCCCCCCAGAACCTCCCGCTGTGGTCCTGCCATGTTCCGGGGCGAGTGCGGCTGGAGTACGGGGGGGCACGCTAGCTCGGGCGTAGCACCTCCAGGGGGGTTGGGTAGTGGTTCTCCCTCCCTATTCACAGTTGTATTGGTGGAGGACGAGATCCCGTAGTGGCCTGGTGGGGGCCGGGCTGGCGGCCTGGGGAGTGGGGGGCACCCCCCTCCCAACCAAATAAATGTATGTGCGTATGTCTGTATATATGTAGATATGTA
>NC_137652.1:29884311-30143093 GCF_963422515.1 Blennius ocellaris | reverse complement strand
TATGTCTGTGTGTGTATGCGTATGCTTGGGTGTGAGTGTGTGGGTGGGCTGGGAATAGGTGATGGGGTGGGGGGGGTTGCTGTCCTCCGGCCGGGCCTGGCTGGGCCTTCGCTCGTCCTGGTCTGGGGGGGTTTGTTGGGGCGTGGCTCTCCAGGGGGGTTTGTCGGGGCCTCCCTGGATCCGGTGGGTCGCTGGGTGCCGGAGTGGCGACGTCCGGCCCTGGTGGCCTTGGGCCCCGGGGTGGTGCTGCGGCCCCCCCACAACAGTTCCATTCACATCCAGAGGACAAACCACACACACACACACACACACACACACACACACACACACACACACACACACACACACACACACACACACACACACACACACACACACTTCCACTCCTCATTGACGAGATTGTTCTGTTAATTATCAAAACTAAGTTGTTGTTTGCTTTTGTTGTTGTTGTGTTTGTTTGTTTGTTTGTTTGTTTTATTTTTTTATTTTTTTTATTTTTTTTTGTTCTATGTCCTTTTATTTTTGCTTTTGTTATAATTGTTGTCATTATTTTGGTTTTTGCTCTGTTGTTGCTCAGGCTGGTCTTAATCTCATGGCAGTTGGAAAATATTTAGATCACTGTGGTTAATGTATTATCCAAAAAAAAATGTATGTAGCACTAACAAGGGTATTGTATGTATTTTTTATTTTTTATTTATTTTTTATTTATTTTGTTTCAGCAAGCCTATCTCTGTCTCTCCTCTCCTCTCCTCTCCTCTCCTCTCCTCTCCTCTCCTCTCCTCTCCTCTCCTCTATCCTTTCACCCCAACCGGTCCACAGAATTCCTCCACCTCTGACTCTGGTTTCTACAAAGTTTCTCCTTGTTGAGGGAGTTTTTCCTTTCCACAGTCACAAACACATCTGCTTGCTCATGTGGATATGTTGGGCTTTTCTATTTTCTCTATAACAGCAAATTGGAATGACTGTAAAGTATTTAAAAATAATTAAAAAAAATAAAATAAATAAATAAATAAAAAAGTCCACGGCTGAGCCGTCCCCTAAACTAGTCAAGGAGAGGAGTCCGTCCGCCCTCTCGGCGGCAGAAATTCAATACCTCCGAAGCAGGAGTTGCTTGAGCCGCGGGGGAGCGCGCAGCAGCTGCATTGCCTGCCGGGTCGACTGCTGGTCCAAGACGGCGACGATCAAGTAGTACCTTTGTTCATCCTCAGTCATTCCTCGGAGTCGGAAGAGCGCTTCGACATGCTCAAACCACGAAGCCGGGCCATTTTGTCAGAAGTCGGGAAGCCTCAAAGCCGCGGTGAAAACTGCCGTCTGGCGAGGAGACGTGGACGAATCAACGTCACAGTCTTCTCTCCCTCGAACATGTCCATAACGGGGCCACCAATGTGGCAGGATGAGGGATGAGTAGGAGATGAAGGTAGACCTTTTTGTTTAGCAACCACCAAAACTCAACTGAACAGTACGGCAACAGCCCAGGAGCGGAAGCGCGAAAACCACGCCCCTTTTCTCATCATCCTGCTGGGTGAGAGGCCTGAGTCCTAACGGCCGCCACAAAGTAATACATAGAAAGCATAATAGAGCCTTTCACCTATATTTGCAATCTATCATTTTATACAGGAGTATTTCTGGAAAAAATGAAAACAGCAAAAGTAATTCCACTATATAAAAATGGCGATAAACATATCTCCAATTACAGGCCAGTTTCTTTGCTTTCACAATTTTCAAAAGTATTTGAAAAATTATTTGTAAACAGACTGGACAAATTCCTTAATAGATACAATAGTTTGAGCAGTAGTCAGTATGGATTCAGGACCAACTACTCAACATCAATGACACTTATGGAACTGACTGTTGAGATGGTTGATCATTTAGTTTTAAACGTAGTAAACATAGAAAATACTTTGGCTGGTTATTGTGATTAAATTAAATTACATCTCACAACAAAACATGCTTTTAAAATAACAAAGACATTTGATCCAAATTACATTGAATTTAATACAAGAGACCATTTAACCCATTCTACAAAACAAACCTTTCCTCCTGCAATTAGCCTTTCAATACCACCTCACTCCGTGTGTGTTGTCCTCACAATCAATCAAAGTGATCTGGTGTCTCCTGGTGTTGATCTTAAGAGTCTCTCAACTTGTGGAACCTGTGCATTTAACACTTTTCTTTTGTCTACAGTGTGTTGTGGGAATCTCCCAGAACCTGTATCTCGCCCACCCTGCTGCTCCTCCTGTCACCTGCAGTACAAGGTGATTTCGTCTGTCCACAGTCTCAACATCTAAAGATTGAAATCACGATTATTTACACGATTATGTCTTTGAATTTGGAACAGCATTTATTTAATGTTAAATATATAGAAATATTTTGTAATGTAGTAGTAAAAAACAAACTGTTGGACTGCACTCAATCTTTTGAAAACAAGAAATAAATAAAATACAATAACAGATAGATTTACTTCAATAAATAAGTCCAACATAAATACTTAGATAAATTGATACAAAACAAAATTGCGTCAGAGGCAAGGAACTCCAAACTTCATTTTCCATTCGAACACATTTGGAAACACTTTTCATTTATCTCTTTTTTTCTCTCATCACCAACAGAGCGCTCACACGATGGAACAACAAAACTACTTGTGCTCACAAACCCCGCCTCTCTACAAAATAAAGTTCTCCGCCACCCCTCAGTAACTGGATGAATTATGACCTGAACTGATCACCACAGTAGGGAACTTGTAGCGAGATGGGGTTTCTAGTCGGAGGTATTCGGTGTCACACTCCGCTGCTCTCATGTTGAATTTTGAGATCGTCTGGAGCCGTAATCGTCATCGCGATTAGAATTCGATTAATTGAGCAGCCCTAATTGGTACCCAGAAAAAAAAAATGTTTTTTGTGTACCCGCCATTTTTGATTCAGTTCTTACTTGGAACCGAATTTCAGTACCCAACCCTACTCATTAGGCATCATTAAGAATGATTGTGAACCAAGAGGTGCTGTGGATGGATCAGCTGAGAAGAAAGTTCATCACTATAGTGAAAGCACATGAGGACGTTGATGCTTCAAACTATTAGTAATAGACCTGAAAAACCAACATTGTCTTTGTCAGCTTTGGAGAGAAAACAGGAACAGTACCGGCCTTTACAAGAATATTCCCCGGTTCTGAAGCCATTCACTATGAATAGCTCCTGGCCAGAACCAGGTCAGCAGAGAGCGACAGAGAGAGAGAGAGAGAAAGAGAAAGAGTGAGAATCAGAGAGAGACTCTGAGCTCGCGCCGGAAATGCTGCCTCTTTCATAGTCTTGCGGTCAGTCTCCGCCTTCCTGTGGCTGTTTGATGGGGAACTCGGGGATCCCGTGTTTTCAAGCTGTCTGTGTCTGTGCGTTGGATTTACATCCACGCGAACCTCCGCACCGTGCAGTTCTCTCTCGCTCTCTGCTTGCCCCTCTGCTCCTGGAGTCTAAATCCTGCCTAACTCGTATATTTAGACTACGTGGACAAGCTGGAGAGTTGCACACACAGTAGGGCTCTGTCTTTCTTTCTCCCCCTCTTCTCCCTCTTCTCTTCTCCTCACGAACGTAGCGCAACTCAGCCACAGCTGTCCCGTGCGCTCCTCCACTGCGTTTCTGGGACCGTGTGTAGTTCACTGTCCCTGGGATTTCTCGGCCACGGGACCCCAGGCGCGCTCCAAGCGGGCTCACGAGCCGTGCACGAGCACAGTGACGTCACGCCGTCCAGAAAAAGTGTTTCCAATGTAGGCCCGAGAAGAGTTGCTCAGCAGCCCCCAACAGTTTCAGCTCCCATTCGAGTTCTAAACATTAACTTGGTTGCTTCGGTTTCTGGAAGTGCCTCATAACCGACAAAGAAGAAGAGGGAAAAAGAAACTGCGAGGGAAAACAGAAATAAGGAAAACTAAAGATAATGATCCTGGATTACAACATGTTTTCCCCCGCAGTTTGTTTTTCCCTCTTCTTCTTCTTTTTCTTCTTCATTGGTTATGAGGCACTTCCAGAATCCAGAAGTAACCAATCAGAATTCAACGCCCGCCCCAAATTTCTGTGATTGGTGGACAACTGTGTCTGTCACATTTGGGCTTTGCACATTTTGAGCGAGCGCACAGCAGGACTTGAGCGCGGACGTGGAGAGATTTGAGCGAGCGAGAGAGAGAGAGATTGAGCGCGAGAGAGAGAGAGAGGTTGAGCGCGAGAGAGAGGTTGAGCGCGCAGAGGAAGAATCTGAGCGCAGAAATGATTTTTGAGCGCAATCTCAAGTTTGTCTTTGCGCAATTTAAATATTTCCCCAAAATGTTATTAGTGTGCTTGCACAATAAATTTTTTTGCGTTCAAATTCTCCCATCGCTCGCTCAGAATTTTGGCACAAATATAACCCCATACCTTTACTGCACTCATTGATAAAAGGAACCTGCTGACAAATTATACTACTTAAAGGTATACAGGAGGATTTTCAGGAATTTTAGGAAAGAACCGCCCTCTCCACCGTTTGAAAAAAATGCGCATGCTCAACGCTGTACCTGCTCCCGAGACGGAACGCCTACTAAAACGCGTGCGAGAGACGTGCACGAGCCCAGTTCTCCTCGTGCACGCTCTGTTTACAAGTCACAAGTCGGCATCGCTCACATAAGCTCACTTTACAAGAAGATTTGCACCAGAGGGGGTGAAACTGTGTAAAAATGTCCCAGAATAATGCGTCGGGTCGGCCAGCGGCTTGATGAGAACCGTGTGGAGTGAGCTGCGCGCAGGGACGAGCACGTACGACGGGCTTACGTCATATATCACCAGAATGATTGACAATTGGGAGGACCAGTTATTTTGATGATCCACCCGGAAGAAGAAAATCCTCTACTATACCTTTAAAGAAATATGTTGGAGGTCAAGCTCGAAAGACACTTGATGGCATCTTCTACAGAAATGACAGTGATGCATACAAGGATGCATGGGAGCGACTCAACGAAAGGTATGGACACTCCTTTGCCATACAAAAGGCATTCGGGGAAAGGCTAGCAAAATGGCCAAAGATACAAACAAAGGACTCTACAGGATTTAGGGCATATGCCGACTTCATTCAAACGTGTTATGAGGCTATGCCCCACATTGAATGCTTAACCATTCTCAACGATTGTGAGGTGAATCAAAAACTGGTCCAAAAGTTACCAGACTGGGCAGCTGCAAGGTGGAATCGTCAAGCTACTCAGTTCATGAAAGAAAGTGGGAAGTTTCTGAGTTTAAAGGACTTTGCTAAGTTAGTCATATGAAGCAGAGATTGTGTGCAACCCGGTCACATTGTTTCAAGCACTTCACTCACAAGACTTCACCTCAAGCACAAGTAAAGAGTTCCAAAGGGAAAAAAGGCCCACCTTCAGTGTTCTCCACACACACGCAGTAAACGAGACTGAAAATACAAACCAAGGTTAAATGTCAAACCACCATGCATGCTTTGTCAAGACAACGGACACAAACTTCACAGTTGCCCACAGTTTAAAGGAAAGTCACTTGAAGAACGAAGAAAATTCATCAAGGAGAAAAAACTGTTATGGCTGTCTCAAACCCGGACACAGTGCAAGGGACTTGTCAGGAGTCACACACTTCGCTCCAGCACCGGATCCTCTCTGGCACTCCTGCAGGCAATCAGCTAATTGATTGTCAAGCAGTCTTAAGCCCTGCAGTGAGGAGGGTCCGGTGCCAGAAGATTGCCTAGTCTTCACTCCGCGTGGAGGTGAGTCGGTGTTGTCCTCCCCGGGGAGTGAGTGTCCTCCCCGGGGAGGTTCTCGTTCCTGTTCCGACGCCAGTTCCAAGAAGCCCCCCAGAGATTCCCCGGGTCCCGTCCCGGCTCCAAGAAGTCCCCCCGGGTCCCGTCCCGGTTCCAAGAGGCCCCCCCTGAGATTCCCCGGGTCCCGTCCCGGCTCCAAGAAGTTCCCCCGGGTCCCATCCCGGTTCCAAGAAGTCCCCCCAGAGATTCCCCGGGTCCCGTCCCGGCCCCTGAGATTCCCCCGGGTCCCGTCCCGGTTCCAAGAGGCCCCCCTGAGATTCCCCCGGGTTCCGTCCCGGCTCCAAGAGGCCCCCCTGAGATTCCCCCGGGTCCCGTCCCGGTTCCAAGAGGCCCCCCAGAGATTCCCCCGGGTCCCGTCACCGTTCCAGCTCCCCTTTACCCGTTTCCTCAATAAACATTTACGGTTTGCAAACAACTTCCTGCTTGAGGTCTGCTTTTGGGTTCAGGACACTCCACGCGCCGGCTCCCAGCCGTGACAGGACTGTCGTTACAGACTCATATGTGAAGTGTGTAAGAAAAAAACACCCAACTTGTCTGCATGACTTCAACTATGACAATGACAAATCAGCCACAAACACCACTCAGAGCTGCAACTACCCTCTCTCTCAACACAGAGACAAATGATCAACATGACAACACTTCTATGATAGTACCAGTATGGGTCTCTTCAGAGCAACATCCAGAAACAGAAAAGCTTGTTAATGCACTCTTGCACACCCAAAGTGACACAGTGTTCATTGACCAAGATGTGTCTAATCACCTTAAGGCTAAATCTACTCCAAAAAGGTATAGGCTCACTACGATGCTTGGTAAAGATGCTGTTGTGCCAAGTGAACGTGTCTCAGGTCTCAAAGTGAGAGGCTACAACTCTTCAGAAACGATCAAACTCCCTCCTGCTTACACAACAGACTGCAGACCAGTGAACCGCTCCCACATTCCTTCCTGTGAAACGGCAAAGCAATGGAATCATCTCAAGGAAATAGTGAATGAGATTCCACCACAGTTTGAGTGTGAGATTAGCTTGTTAATTGGCTACAATTGCTCTAAGGCACGGGCTCCCAAGCAGGTAATCCTTGGAGGAGAGAATGAACCCTACGCAGTCCGCACAGCATTGGGTTGGAGTATTGTAGGCCCCACATCTTCCCACAATGACTCTTTAAGCATGTCTGCTGTGTGTCACAGAGTTACAGTAAAAGAGCTCCCCCTCGTGACTCCCGCTGATGTGCTCAAGGTTCTCGAATCTGACTTCAAGGATGACAACAAGGACAACAGAGTTCAAAAGATAAGGCTCAACAGTTCTTCCCCGCAGTGGAGATACGTCCCTTCTGAGCAAAATCCTGCGGACGTCGTTTCAAGAGGTTCGAGTGTAAGTGAGCTCATCACATCGGACTGGTTCAAAGGACCACAGTTTCTGTGGGACAGAGAATTACCTCCAGTGGAAGACATTGACACAAATGTACCACTCGGAGACCCAGAGGTTAAAAAGGTACATGTGCTGAGCACACTCAAAACAGAACACAGTGGTTTATCTGACAAGTTAACATAGTTCTCTTCATGGTACAAAGCCACTCAAGCCATAGCTCGACTCATTCGCTTTGTCAAAAGAGACAAAACAACAGGTAACACTACAGTACAAGAAAGACAAAATGCACAATGTGTGATTTTAAAGGACATGCAAGCAAATTAATATGCAAATGAGATAAAAATGCTCAAAGACGGAAAGGCACTTCCTCACAAAAGCAAGCTGTTTCAAATGGATACTTTTCTTGACAGTGATGGACTGCTCAAGGTGGGAGGAAGGCTCAAACATGCAACATTCTCCTCCATACTGAAGCACCCAGTGATCATACCCAAAGGCCACCATGTCACTCAGCTGATAATAGCTCATTTCCACAGTAAAGTGCAACACCAAGGGAAAGGACTGACAATCAATGAGATCAGATTAAATGGATTTTGGATTCCCGGCATCAACAAGGCTGTGGCAAACTTTGTGCACCAATGTGTTAAGTTTCGCAGACTCAGGAGAGGCACTGAGGAACAAAAAATATCCGATCTTCCAACGCAGCGTTCGGATCGAACTGCACCGTTCACATTTTGTGGAATGGACTGTTTCGGCCCCTTTCTAACCAAACAAGCTCGCAAAGTGCAGAAGCATTATGGACTTCTTTTTACATGCCTTTGCTGCAGAGCAGTGCACATAGAAATGTTGGACGATATGACCACGGACGCCTTCATCAACGTGCTCCGCTGTTTCATAGAGGAGCGGTCAGTGAGATATGGTGTGATCAAGGAAGTAACTTTGCCGGTGCTAAAAATGAACTGCAAGAAGCTTTGAAGCAAGTGTACTCCAATCGTATTGCCACATTTCTTGGTGAGAAACAATGCGATTTCGAAATGCACACTCCTCATTCAAGCCATACAGGAGGTGTATGGGAAAGACAGATCAGGACGATTTGAAGCATTCTGCGCTCTACAGCTTCCCTTTCATCAGACAGAATGGACGACGCATCCCTATGGACATTCTTTTACAAGGCAATGGCCATTGTGAACAGCAGGCCTGTTACTGTGGACAACTGAAGTGACCCAAACAGCCCAGAGCCATTAACCCCAAATCACCGACTCACTAGGAAGTCAAAGGCAGCCCTGCCCCCTCCAGGTAAATTCATCAGAGAGGACCTTTATGCACATAAATGGTGGCGGCAGGTGCAGCACTTATCAGAACAGTTTTGGCCCCGTTGGAAAAAAGGAATATCTTTCCAACATTGCAACAAGGCAGAAATGGCACACTCTAAGAAGAAACGTGAAAGTTGTAGATGTTGTCATGGAAAAGAGGGATAATTTACCACGCAATGAATGGCGATTGGCATGGGTAATGGACACAGTAGCAGACAAGGATGGACTTGTGAGAAAGGTTAAGCTTCGCTTTGGAGAAAGGAAGACTTCAGAAAGGACAATGTTCCGGAAAACCTTCTATTGTGGAACGCCCGGTGCAGAAACTGGTTCTGCTTCTTGAGACTCCTTATTTTGAGGTTACAGTTCAAGGTTTATTCTTTCACGTGGACTTGGTGTGTTGAAAGAATTAAAAAGGTTTGAGGTTATTTCTTCATTAAAAAATCATTATCGCTTCATTTAGCTACTAGTTAATCTCTAATGATTTGGTGGGAGTGTAAATGAACTTGATTTATGTTGAGTGTGCAATTTTTTTAGTTTATTTTAAGTTGAAATGACAGTATATTGTGTATGCTTTTATTTTGAAATGACGTAAGTTGGAAGTGACTGTCGTAAACAGAAGAAAACACCGCCAATGTCTATAGACAGTGACATGTGCTCTGTAAAGGTTGAGAATTTTATTTAAGGTGAAGTTTATTGGTGATTACGGTTCTGTCACGCCCCACTCCTCAGAGACCTCCTAGGGGCGTGGTTGGGTGTTTTTTCCCTCTTCTGTCTCTCTTCCCCTTTTGTTTCAGGCTGTGTTTGAGGAAGTTGGAGTTGCTGAGGGATTCATTGAGAAGCCGTCGGTGGGGAATCCACCGCCGCCATCTTGTTTGGCCATTTTGATCCGAATCACCACCCCAGCGCCACTGTTGGTGGGAGGCAGTACTACATGCAATATGTTTTGTTCCGACGCACAATTACAGCGTCACTGTCGGTGGGAGGCAAGAGAACATGATCCGCAATGCAACCGTGCTCCTCCAGAACTGAAACCTCGCCAGTGCGGTATAAAAATGGCGGTGTACGGCCGCTGACATGCTTGTTTGTGGACGCCGACACACTTGTTTGTGGACGCCGCCATTATTGCTCACGGTCAGCGCCATACTACTCTCAAAACGCAAACCTCGCCAGTGCGGTATCACAATGGTGGCTTATGGGCACCGACATACTCGTTTGTGGTTGTCGACATACTTGTTTTTGGCCGCTGCCATGCGTGTTTGTGGTCGCCGCCATATTTAAAAGGACAACTGACGTCACTGCTTCAGTGACGTCACGGTTTCATGGATCATGTTCAGTTTGAAGAAGCACAAGAACACTGGAGGAACATCCAGGTAGATATTATGTGAACAAAGCTCAGAGTGTTTATAAGGTCCAGAGCCAAGTGGATTGAAGAGGGAGAATCCCCCCCCCCCCCATCATATTCCATATTCAATATCTCTCTGAACCTATTTCAGCAAGACACTGCCGCTGGAACCACATCTGTAGAGTTCAGCTACTAAACTGATCTGCCTGCTTCATTCATGCAGTGACAATGTGTGGTGCATTAAGCAAAACTAACTACAAGAATGGAGAGTAACTGTAGTTACTTCAGAGTAAATGTCCATGACAAACCTTCAAAAAGTACCTCTGACAACTTTAAAAGAATAAAACCATCCATGAATCACGTCATTGTTCTTTATTATATTTACAAGCACTTTTAAAGAGAAAACCCAACAAATCCACATGAGCAAGCGTGAGCGACTGTGGAAAGGGAAAAAGTCCCTCTAACAGGAAGAACTCTTTGCAGAAACCAGACTCAGAGGTGGCGGCATTCTGCTGGCCGGTTGGGGTGAGAGGATAGAGGAGAGGACAGACAGATAGATAAAAGATACACTCTGAAAATGGGGACAGAAGACTTCAAACCACTATATTGTTCGACATCCGGCAGGGAGGATGAGAGCACAGGCGACAGCAGCTTGTTAGAACTTTCTCCCACTGGCTATGATGACCTCTGCTTGAAGCCTTGTGTGACCTTCAGCCATCAGGATGTTGATGATGATCTGAAAAAGATGGACAAGGTGCATGCAGATAGGTTTCAAAAGACACAAAATATTGACCACTACTTCTATGATGTCCTCCATTCGATTGATCGTCTTACTTCTGGAAGCAGAACATCAAAAATGTAATCGATGAGTCTCAGGTCCCCCTTCTTGATTTCCGTGACCTCCTCGATCTCTTTCAGCATCTCGAAGATCTGTTGCAATACAGATGAATAAAAATAAACAAGTTGAGCTTGTGTTACATAAAAAATCTCAAACTTGATTGATGAGTCATAGGAGTGTTCTGCATGCAGACATGCGACACTCAATTCCTTTACGGTCTCTGGATCCGTGGTCAGCACAGATGCTGTGTGCATTGTTGGGTGTGCATATGAATGCTCTATGCCCACGCATTCGCTGCTGCGATGACGTGACATTCTGATTGAATACTGCATCTGAAAAAATATTTAAATCAGAATAATTAGTATTTGTTCAAATGTACTGATCTCATTGATGAATGCAAACTGACAAGCATCCAAGTGATTCATTGCAGTATGTTATATATAAGATATTCGATCTCCCTCATAACCATTAAACTTTCTCTAATTTGGATGCTCTGATAATAACACAGAAATCCCAGTCAGGTTGTAAAAATCCAGTAATGCAGTATGATAAAAAAAAAATACCAGTACGAGTCTAAATAAACCAACACATGGAACAAAGATTAAAAAAAAGAGCAACATAAACTTTGAGCTGATCTTACTTGAATTGCTCCCAACATAACTATACAACAAGTCTTCCTCTCACTAACACTGATATAATGACACCTATCAACCATGTCCTACTTATTAGTGCAGGCTGATGCACACCGTTTTGAGGCTTTTCACCCACGTGACAAAATTCAACCATTTAGGACGTAAACGCAACTAAATGTTGTGATGAAACTGCAGTTAGCAGGAGTGATAAGTGAAGGCACACAGTAAAGCTGTCCACAACTGTGAGTTGTCTGGACGGAGAAATAAAGCAGCAGAGATATGTGGACAGACGGACACAGTTGGGGAGAGATGGACATATCTGTTCCCTCATGGAAGGTTGTGAAGCGTGATCTGGCTCCGGTCTTCCAGTGCGAGTATAAACATAGTCTCTAAACACTGGTATAACGCCACCTACCATTTCATTCTTATTAGTGCAGGCTGATACTTTACACATAGAAAAAACTGCAATTATTGACCTTAGCAGAAGACAATCCTTTACTCTGTTGAGCTTCAAGTACACGTGTGAAGAAAACAATGCAATGCAAACAAACGTGCGTTTGAACAGCGCGGCGCACAGTTTTTTTCCGGCGAGTGGGTCCTCCTACGTCACTTCCGGTGGGGCAGCCTCCGAAAACGTAATTCCCGACGTCCGCGGTCTGACACGTCACTTCCTGTATGTCGCGTCTGTTAACGTCACTTCTGGTACGCACTATTTCAAAATGGCGGCGACCGGTAAATAAGTATGGCTGCGCCCACAACACCGCCATTTTTGATTCCCCACCGACATCTCTTGGATTCATTACCTGATTCTGTTCAGCTGCGACGACCGTGTGGAGCTCGTCTTCTCCTGATCATCTGCACCTCTTAAACGGTGCTCAACTCCACTCGGCGCTGGATCGTAACACTCCCTGCATTAGTAGACCTGCGTGTGTTGTCTCCCAGTTTTTGTGTTATACTAGCGCCGCTTCCTTCTGCTTCCCTTTGAAGACTCGCCGGCCTCAGCTTCCCCTGCTTCCGGACCCACCGTAACCAGACCCGACTCTTGCCCCCAGTAACTCCTGCTTTCGCAACCCAGTCTCAGCCTCCTGCCACCGGAGCCTGCAGAACCTTCTGTTCCCTCGCTTTTGTAAATAAACTCTTCCATTGTACTCATCTGTCTCCAGCTGGTTTATCCACACCTGAGCCTCCGAAGTCACACCGCAACAGGTTCAATAGCACCCGGTTTATAAGGAAACAAGCTCTTACGGTGTGTTCACATACAAGGTTCAAGAACGGTTGTGAACCATCAGTTTAAGAGACCATCTTTTAGACAAGATAAGATAAGATAAAATACGCCTTTATTAATCTCACAGTGGAGAAATGTACTCGTACATTCAGCTCTTAAGGACACTCATGAGGAAAGGAAAGACAAGGAATGTGCAAACAGTTAGTAGAATAGAGGTAGCTTATATACAGAGACTATCAATAGGACTAAAAAATAAGATAAAAATCCCAACCTATAATAAAGTATAATAAGTTCTAAAGTAAAATATACTATAGGATGAGATACAAGGACAACAAACTATGATGGGGGGGGGGGGGCAAAGTGTAGAATAATTACAATAGACATACTATAGTAAGAAAAAAATAATAATACCAGTGTTGGCAGTGCAGGGTCAGTCCTAAGTGGTCAATTAAGTGATGAATAGATAAGGTGAGTTGGATAAAGTGGCACTGATAAAGTGTCATAGATGCAGGGTTGTTACACATACGGTTGCTGTTACTTTACAGTCTTGTTGTACAGTCTAACAGCCGTGGGGATGAAGGACTTGTGGTAGCGCTCCGTCCTACACTGAGGGTGTCTCAGTCTGCCACTGAGAGCTCCTCAGCTCCTCTACAGTCCCGTGCAGTGGGTGGGTGGTGTTGTCCATGATGGAGGTGGCCTTAACTACCACCCTCCTGTCACTTACCTCCTTCACAGACTCCAGTGGGCCAGGGGCCCAGGACGGAGCTGGCCCTCCTGACCAGCTTGTCCAGTCTGTTCTTGTCCCGCTCTGTGCTGCCCGGGGCCAGGGGCCAGGGGGGCCAGGGGCCAGGGGCCAGGGGGCCAGGGGCCCGGGGCAGCACACGGCAGCGTAGTGGAGAGCAGAGGCTACCACAGAGTCATAAAAAGTCCTGAGCAGAGTCCTGCTCACTCCGAAGGACCTCAGTCTCCTCAGAAGGTGCAGGCGACTTTGGCCCTTCTTGTACAGGGCGTCGGTGTTGTGGGACCAGTCCAGTTTATTGTTGAGGTGAACACCCAGGTACTTAGACCGCGGATGCTACAAGTATGATTCCAAAAATTTTATTTATTTACAATGAAAACAAATAAACACAGATTCTAACTACCTATATACAGCTGGGTGTGTGTAGGTGTGTGTGTGTGTGTGGAGAGAGAAAGAGAGAGAGAGCGAGAGAGAGAGAGAGGTGGAGGGAGTGTGTGTGTGTGTGAGATGTGTGATAGAACTACAAAACAAGATGGCGGATCACAAGAAACTACATTCCAATGGAGGTTATCAGAAAGCAGGAGGTCTGTCCTGGATCTCGACCATGTGCTGGAGAACAATGGAACATGGAAACTAGTCTTTAGCGTCTGCTTCCTGTGTGTCTCTGCTAGAAGACCATTTCTAGAATGAGTTCATGTGAATGCAACTCACTTTGTCAAACGTCAGGAGTCGTCAGATGATGTTCAGTTACTGTGTGATGTTGTCTTTGATGTGATATGTGTAGGATTGTGAGTTAACTAGTTAGAAAAGCAAAGATTAGCATGAAGACCCTGTGTCTGTGGCAGAGCTAACGTTGGTTTACAGGTTAATAACGGCTCCTAATATCATTATCTATAGAACTCAATCACTGTAACAGAATCAACACATCTTCATAAAGTTAAACAGTTCTATCATAGCATCAGGTTTAACTAATCTCAGGTAAAGCCCAGTTGTTTTGACCACTTCCTTGAAGGAGTTCGGTTGTTGTCCTGCTGGAGGGAAGCTGGTGTCTTCTCCTGTAGTTAGCACCTCCTGCTAACTGTGGTTTGCCGATTCTGCAGGCCGAGGAGAAGAAGATGAAGTTGATGTTTCAGGAGTCCTTCTTTGCAGCTCCTGGTTGTTCCTTTTGTACAGACTGAGGAGCTGGTCGCTCAGGTCTGTGATGGTTTGCTGGTTGTGGAAAACACAAAGAAGTTCTGTGAGGTGTCGTTTCCCTGGTCCGTCCTGGAGGAACTGGTTGGTTTTCCTTGGTTGATGGGAGATCAGACTCTGGGTGCTGATCTCTTGGTCCAGGGAAGGTCTGACCCTCGTGGTCCGGGCAGCAGAGGAGTTGAGGAGTGAAGGCCCCTGGTGTTAGCTGTATGCTAACGCTGGGTGAGCGAATCTGCTGGGAAGCAGCTCTTCCTTGGTGTTCACAGGAGACGACTTGCTGCCAGACTCTCTTGCAAGACTGGTTTTTGCAGGCTTTTGTTGAAAGTTTGTGGATTCGAAGGTGTCGAATCTTGAGAGCGTCAACCAATCAGCGACTGGCTGACTACATGGGGGAAGCATCTTTTCAACAGAAAGCAGGGGAGGATCTGCTGTGGCAAAAGGTCCCCCTCACTGGGTGTGATGGTCAACCACATTCCTGCGTCCAAATTCATATGTCATGACTGTGTATTATGACAAATGAAAATTGTCTTTCCTTAGAAATGAACAAACTTTCTGTGGTCTTGTGAGATCCCAACATATAGCAACAAGAAAATTCAATTGAGGAACAAATTTGGTGATCAAGTTGAAAGAGTCTAAGTCGAATAAACGGCATCAGCTTTTATGCAGTATCCTGGAAAGAGCTCCTCTCTTTTGCGCTTGGCCAATCACAGGTGAACTCACCTCAGCGTCTATCTGCTCGGCAGCAGGTAGGTAACGGTGTGATTGATGGGCTCTCCAGCCACTCACATTAACTGTTGCACATTCTAATGCCTTCAGGAACCACAGATAACTTGAGCATTTTAGTGATGGGATAGAAACCCTTTGGCCCCATCCTGCGCTCCAACTTGTGTGAATACACCCTGATACTGAAGGTACCCTCTGCTTATCACACCCCCACCCACTACACCCCAGGGAGATACACTGTTGATGGATTTATTTATTGATTGAAAGATTTATTTCACTGAGAACAGAAAAAAAATCTTTTTCCGTTCTAATTGAAATAAATCTTTCGTATGAATACAAACATGTGAATGAACAATAAGTAAATAAAAGTCATGAAAAGACATGACATAAAACTACCAAAACATTTTATTAAATAAAGACAAACAGAATCACAGTCAGAAAACAACTGAATTTATAACTGAGAATCAATTACGTGAGCAAGAGCAGAGTGAGAGATAAAAGAATAACAGAAAGCATGAAAGGAAAAGGCTGGTGGGCAAAAGCAACAGATTATGTCCAGATCACACATAATAGTTGAACGGAGTTTTAAAAGTCAAGCAGAAGTCATTATTCAATGCAGAGAAGTGTTATTGTGATCAAATGTAACTACTTTTAAGGTCTATTAAAAAAAACAAAAAACTCACAGAACTGCTTTTGGTCCGTTGTCCATAGTGTCTAGCAATGCCTGCCTCAGCAACAAGAAATCGTAAGATTGTAACGGCTTTATTGATTGAGCTCGAAGAATGTACGTCCAAGTGAATAAACTAGAGATTGTCCTGTCGTTTCACTCCCCAGCACAGAAAGAGAGGACAGATCTCTTGTCAAGGGAAGCAGCGGCGAACTATAAATATAGTTCAACAAACCTTGAGATTGGATTAACACAGTAATTTATTATAAAAGACAGAAATACTGGCCTAACAAAGATTAGTCTTATACTTAGCCGATAAACGCGAAGGAAAACAGCCAAGGATGAAACACGTCGGCTCAGCACGAGGAGGAAAAAACAGAGAGCGTGAGGCAGCCGGAGCGTCCGCTCTATATAAAACACGCGCTGCAGTAAATCCCCTCTTCCCATTGGCCACCGCTGGAAGGAGGCGTAAGCAACGTGCTCTCCTATTGGCGGACCTTCACACAGACAGAACAAACTACGGTACCCATGATGCATTTCGGTATTTGTCCATCATCTACAGCTCAATAACAAAACAGTCCGCCGCCATTTTAACAGTTTGAATAAGTCCATGCAGGAAGCGTCACAGTTCGGAGGTCAAAGAAAACGTTATAATTCTAACAAGATCGTATACATAAATCGAATGCATAATAAGAGAATAAAGTTTATATTTGTCGCTTCAAAGAGATCAAAACAAAGCTGAAGCCACAAACTATCATACAATCCAGCATTTTCCACCAAAAATAGACCAGAGATCCACCATGTTTTTCTTTCCAGCCCGGAGGAAAGTCGTCAGTCACATGACATGACAGTGTGCCCATAGAAAAGACTGGGGAAATGAAACGTAACCTTCTCACAACTTCAGAGGGCTTTTTGTGAAATGACTATATTTGTGTGCAGTGGACCAACACAATTACACAATTACACTATTACACAATTTGGAATGAGACTGGGTATCCTGCTCCCCCATGTTTTGTACTGAAGGCAGGTCAACTCAGCCAGTAAATAGGTGCATAATAAGTGACCCCACTTTGCTGCACGCATGCAGCGCCCGCGGCACTGGTATTGGGTCCGGGTGGGCCTGGGCCCATCCATTTTAGGTCCAGGCCTGTTTTTACCATGCTTTTGACCCAGGCCTATAGTGAGTGATTTTCATTCTAGCAGTTCGTCCAATAAGCAACCTGAGGAAAGCTTTGACTGAAAGCTTCTCAGCCAATCAGCAGCTTCTAGCCCACGTGTGGATCCCCACGCGCACTGGTGTCAAAATCGTCATCTGCACATTTTTATTACAGTGTTTTACAAATTATACAATAAACAAACACAGAAACAATATTAGAAAAAGCAAACAGAACAATACAAGAAAAACAAGCAAAAAAAGCAAAAGAAAAGGAGGGCACATGTCAAAAACAGTAATTGTTGCATGCCGCTGCATCACTAACACAAAAATATCAGCAGAAGTGTTACTGGCAGTTATGAGCTCCCTTGTTGGTGAAGTTTTGTGTAGTTATCAAGGTGAGCCAGAAATGGCTCCCAAATATCCGAAAATCTACTAAGATTGTCCATTATAGTATATCAGATGTTTTCCATGTGCAATATACCAACAAGCTCATTCAGCCAGTTCTTAAATTATCAGTGTCTGACTTCCAGAGTTTTAGTATAATCTTCTTTGAAATTACCATTCCGTAGATAATTTGTGCTTCTGCTGCATAGAGGCTTTATGTTTTGTTTTCTTTGAAATTTTTAGATTTTATTTGAACAAAACCCCACAGTGCCTATAACCGGCACCAAACAAAACAACAGCTCTGAATATGATGAATATACAAAATATAGGAGGTGGTGGATGAGAATTACAGTATATGTACAGAACAATTACCAACACAATTCAGTTGCACAGGAATCCTTTTAGGAGGATGGTTGAAAGGTCTGATCCAATATAGTCCAAGTACGGGCACCACACTCTGTAGAACTGGTCTATACTGGTGTGTAGGGATGAGCGCGTACACCACTATCTGTATCTGTTCAACCATCGAAATGATCTGTATACGTATCCGGAGTGAGCGGGGCCGAAACCGGAAGTGGGCGTGGTTCACTTGAAACTGGGTGGGGCTTACATGTGTACATTATTTTAAGTCTGAAATTGATATGGATTAATCAGCCTAACCCTAACCCTATTCATTGTTTATTTGAAAACTATTTACAAAACAGCCTCAGAATTGAGATTCAATATTCTATGTATAAAAACACTATATCCTATATACAGTATTGTTGGGCCTCAGATCTCCGATATGGCCTCAGAATGGCTGAAGACCGGTTTGAGCAGTGAGTAAAATCAGGGAGGAGTCAGCTTTGCAGGTGGTCCACGTCTTTCTTTCCTTTATTTTCACAAGTGCACAAACAAAAACTTACAAAGTGCTAAAATTGCATTGGAGGATTGAGGAGTGTGGCTTCTCCAGTAGCAGCACTGTGAATGATGTAAAAAGGCGCCTTAAATACACTTCCCTGAACTGGGTGAAACTATTAAAAACTCCATAGGTACTAAAAGTCAACATTAGTGTCTAAAAACCAAGTTAAAATCCTCCAAACCAAAACCATCACTATAACTTAATGAAAGAAAACTCCTATTAACCAATACCTCTAAAACCAAACACCTAAATAGTAAATTAAGTTGTAAACTCTACTAAAACTATGTGCAACACCCCCACTTGCTCCTCCTCTTGGTCCAGCTCGGAACTTTCTTTAACGTGTCCGTCCCAGGGGGAATCTTTTACTTGGACACCGGTCTGAACACAAGACAAGGTAAGTGGAAACTCCTCACACACCACAACACTCTCACCCACATCTTCAAACATTCACAGCACACACATCAACAACTAAAAGAATAAGATATTCTTAAATACACATATTGCACATTGCTCTATTCATTGTTGTGTTTCTCCACAGGTGACCGGACCTATAGACAACAGAAGATTCAATAAATAAGTTAAAACAACAATTGTGTGCAAATTCATTTATATATGTACAAATATCTTTATCTTAAACTGCTGTGTGCTTCTTAAAGTGCTGATGGACATTTTAAAGTACTGAATAAAGTGCTGTGATTGCATCAAAATAAAGGAACGAGCTTCATGTTCGTATATACAGCTTGACTTGTAAAATGTATATTATATTTATTTTTATGAACAGCCATATACAATAAACATATTAATATAGGCTACTTTGTGTGTTCAGCTCTATGTGTGTATGTGTGTAAGTGGTCTGTAAGACCGTTTATTTTTTAATGATCTGTGTGAACCTGGTGATTCATGTAAACATCCAGTGGAGGCAAACGGGAAAATAATATGTCAGCCTTGTTCACTGTATTCTTCTCAAAAGCAGCGCGTTCAGTACGAGCAAAATTTTCCAACTGACTTTACATCACCAGCCAAACTAAGAGCAGGCAGACGGTAAATTTTTTTTTAATAAAATAACAATCGGAGTGGAGGCAGTAACCAACAGGACAAGAGCCGTTTTCAGCTCTGTCTTGTTTTGTATGTTACGAAACAAGTTCACCAAGTAACTTTGAATAGCATACAAACCAAAATTGAGGCGAGCTGAAGAAAACTTTCGGAGTACTGGAGGGAGCAACAGTCACTCTTTGTGTGTCCAAGCTGCTGCAGAGGTGTGTGTCTGTGTGACCGGCCAATCACAGAGTGTGAAGACAGTCAGTTTCCAAATGAGGATTTTCCTTCAGCAGGAGCACGGATATTGACGAGTTTTACTCGTGTTATGCTCGAAAAAAATGCGTTATCCGTAGCGGATACTCGTCTGAAACGAGTACCCGGCTTATCCCTACTGGTGTGTATGATACTGGTCAGGTATTCTAAAGGGGTCAGTTCAGAAATTATTTTGCGCCAACCGCCGACAGATTGAAGTTTGTCAGTAATCCAGTATATATATATAAAACAAACCCAGAAAACGTTCAGATGTGGTCAGGTTTTTATTGACATTATTGCTTAGGGCTATGGCTATACATTACATTTGACAACTGTTTTTGTTATTGATATTCTTATAATTAATAGATTCTCATATTACTATTTTATTTAATAAAATATTGTATTCTCATTGTACAATTATTATTATTGCTATATTATATTACCTTATTATAATGATCAAATGCTGTTTATTATTATCATAGTTTTTATTATTGTATTATAGTTACACAATACAGCAATTCTGCTTGGTACATTGCATGGTACTTGGTACATTACGATATCTGTCTCACTGAAGCAACTCAGAATTTACTGACTGCACCCATTTGCAAAACATTGTCAATTTACAACAGTGTATACTGCACACTAACACTGTCAGGTTTAGGCTATAGACATTTATTAAATCTGCAAGAAAGAACAAGACAACAAGGGTAAGTTTCTTTTACTCATGAGGAGAACGGACAGGAAGTGCTCCAGTCACCGTTCCTGACCCTCTGAGCTCCTGCCGTTCTCCTGTGCTTTTTATTTCCATTAACAAATGGGAGGGTTTACAGGATATGCATCATAGAAATAGACAAGTTGTTGCACTTGACAGTTATCAAGAGAAAGCACAATCTCAAGGCGTCCTCTACGCGTGGGAAGACACAGTGTTCCTGTTTTATCATATTGCTCAGAGTGTTTCTACCAAGGCTCACAACACATGATTAGTCAAAGTTAAACAACAGCGCCTGAGTGACGCTGCTAAATAAAGACAGAAGAAATAAGACTGAGATTAAGCATGAATATGGAAACTATATATAAAAACATTCTAACAAACACACACTAAACAAAGTGTGTACTGCATATTAACACACACTAAACAAAGTGTATACTGCACATTAACACACACCAAGTGTGTATTGCACATTAACACACTAAACAAAGTGCATACTGCACATTATTAACACACTAAACAAAGTGTGTACTGCACATTAACACACTAAACAAAGTGTGTACTGCACATTAACACACTAAACAAAGTGTGTACTGCACAGTAACACACACTAAACAAAGTGTATACTGCACATTAACACACACCAAGTGTGTATTGCACATTAACACACTAAACAAAGTGCATACTGCACATTATTAACACACTAAACAAAGTGTATTCTGCACATTAACACACACCAAGTGTGTATTGCACATTAACACACTAAACAAAGTGTATACTGCACATTAACACACACTAAACAAAGTGCATACTGCACATTATTAACACACTAAACAAAGTGTATTCTGCACATTAACACACACCAAGTGTGTATTGCACATTAACACACTAAACAAAGTGTATACTGCACATTAACACACACTAAACAAAGTGCATACTGCACATTATTAACACACTAAACAAAGTGTATTCTGCACATTAACACACACCAAGTGTGTATTGCACATTAACACACTAAACAAAGTGTATACTGCACATTAACACACACTAAACAAAGTGTGTACTGCACATTAACACACTAAACAAAGTGCATACTGCACATTAACACACACTAAACAAAGTGCATACTGCACATTAACACACACCAAGTGTGTATTGCACATTAACACACTAAACAAAGTGCATACTGCACATTAACACACACTAAACAAAGTGTATACTGCACATTAACACACACCAAGTGTGTATTGCACATTAACACACACTAAACAAAGTGCATACTGCACATTATTAACACACTAAACAAAGTGTATTCTGCACATTAACACACACCAAGTGTGTATTGCACATTAACACACTAAACAAAGTGTATACTGCACATTAACACACACTAAACAAAGTGTGTACTGCACATTAACACACTAAACAAAGTGCATACTGCACATTAACACACTAAACAAAGTGTGTACTGCACATTAACACACTAAACAAAGTGTGTACTGCACATTAACACACTAAACAAAGTGCATACTGCACATTAACACACTAAACAAAGTGTGTACTGCACATTAACACACTAAACAAAGTGCATACTGCACATTAACACACTAAACAAAGTGTGTACTGCACATTAACACACACTAAACAAAGTGTGTACTGCACATTAACACACACTAAACAAAGTGTGTACTGCATATTAACACACACTAAACAAAAGCCCCGTTTCCACCGCATGAAAAAGTGCTGGAATGGACAGGTATAGTTCGCTACGGTTCGCATTTCCACTGCAAGAATTTGTGATATTCCGGTGAATTGAACAACAAACCCTTGTCCCTGTGCCAACAACAGGTGTGAGGATGAAAAAAGACTTCAGTGATGCCTTCTTGCTTGCGTAGAAAAGGATTTAATGCACAAGTAGTTAAGCATCAAAAATACAGGAGAACGTTCAACCCAGGAGTTCGTGTTGCCAATCTGCTTCCTCTAGTGAGTGTGGGATCTGTCTCATTTAATAGAGGTCCAAATGATACTGCATGGACCTTCCAAATAAGGTATGAGTGACCATAAAATCCCATCAGGATGGCTGGTCCAGGACCCATTTTACAACCTAAGTTGACAAAACTGACCTCAAAGTATCTGTTATCTGGTGCAAGCCTTAAAAATGTATACATCACAGGATGTGAAACTACTCTAGTCTAATCTCATGGCGCCAGACCAAGGTGGCTCAAAGTTCACTTCACCGGAAACAACCACTCCAAAGGCGGTCGCTTTTCCGCTAACCCTCCGTCTGGGCACCAGGACCATGGAACGGGTCTGAGTTTGAGGAGCCGTCTCCTTATTGTTCAGTGATTTACTACATGCCCTCAATTTTTTAATGTGTCGGCTGTATGAATCCTCTGCTGTTAGTGTGGTCAGCTTTGCACCAGTTGTTTTTTCCTTTTCTTTTCTTTGCTGCACAACTTTCATGTTGGTCGTGAAAGAGCGGATGTGAGGCGGGGGGAGACCGGGGCTCGGGACTTTGCATCGCGTCGGAGCTTTCTGTTTGCAGCATGGCGTCGGTGCACCGTGCCGGGGGTGCGCCGTACCGTGTTTGTCTTTGCATCGCGTCTGAGGTTTCTGTTCAAATGCGATGCAGTGGCGATCAGCGTTCTTTTCAACCGCGGTCAGCGCCGCTGCATCGCGTTTGAACGGAAAGCTCGGCGTCCGCGCTGCCAGTAGTCAAGCAGAAGGCGGACACAATGCAAAGAGACGCTCGGAGCAGCCTCCATGTCCGGCGTTTGAGCAGAAAGATAAGGGCAACCCCTGTCCCGGTGCAGCACACCGGCAGGCCTCCGTGCTGCGGCCAGCCGGGGTGTGCTCGGGTGCGGGGCAAGTCGCTGGAGCGTTCGCTAGCTCGGGACCAACACGGAAGTTGGAGCTGCAGCTCTGCGGCTGCAAAAAATAAAAGTTGACAAAACAACTACTACAAAGCGGAGGATGTAAACAACAACAACAGAGGATTCATAAGATCCAGATCTGCCGCCTGGCTGAGACGACTGTTATAACATCACATATCTGTGGAGTTCTAAGCCCCGCCTACTTTTTAAGCTCCTTTCTGCAGTGGAAACGGGCACCAGGGTTGGCTCTGGTTATGCTTTGCCATACCGCTCCGTAAGCCTCCGTTCCGTCCCTGCACTTTTCATGCGGTGGAAACACGGCTAAGGTGTATACTGCACATTTACACACTAAACAAAGTGTATACTGTACATTAACACACACACTAAACAAAGTGTATACTGCACATTAACACACACACTAAACAAAGTGTGTACTGTACATTAACACACACACTAAACAAAGTGTGTACTGTACATTAACACACACACTAAACAAAGTGTGTACTGCACATTAACACACACACTAAACAAAGTGTGTACTGCACATTAACACACACTAAACAAAGTGTGTACTGCACATCAACACACACACTAAACAAAGTGTGTACTGCACATTAACACACACTAAACAAAGTGTGTACTGCACATCAACACACACTAAACAAAGTGTGTAATGCACATTAACACACACACTAAACAAAGTGTTTAATGCACATTAACACACACTAAACAAAGTGTGTACTGTACATTAACACACACACTAAACAAAGTGTATACTGTACATTAACACACACACTAAACAAAGTGTGTACTGTACATTAACACACACACTAAACAAAGTGTGTACTGTACATTAACACACACACTAAACAAAGTGTATACTGTACATTAACACACACACTAAACAAAGTGTGTACTGCACATCAACACACACTAAACAAAGTGTGTAATGCACATTAACACACACACTAAACAAAGTGTTTAATGCACATTAACACACACTAAAGGCCTAGTGAAATGTAAAACACGACTTTGCAAAAAACGATAGTTGTGGTACTCCTTATAAGGTTCCTCCGACTCTGCCCCACCACTGTTGTCGCATAACAAAGTTATTTGAATTTTGAATCTCCAGCCGAGGAAGTCGGGGGAATCCTTCTTCGTGGGCGTGACGTCAAGAGTTGTGCAGATCTCCATCTGTTGTGTTTATATCGGCTTGTTTCCTCTTAAATATCAAAGTTTTAACAGTGTTTTGAAGTTATAGTCTGCGTTTTATGAGCCTTGATGAAAGATTGAGCATGGAAGAGACTGAGAGAGGAGGAAAGGAGCACGGGCGGCGGGAGCCGCTAGCCGCTAGCTCGGGCAGCTAGTAGACGATCAAGTAGTACCTGGACTCATCTTCGGTGATTCCATGCAGTCGGAAAAGCGCTTCGACATGATCGACGAAGCTGGGTCGTTCTTTCAAAAGTCAGGAAGCCTCAAAGCCGCAGTGAAAACCGATGGCAGAACCACCTTCTGTGTCTTCTTCATCAATCACTGGGTTTGAAATGCCCATGATGATGAAATATCGTTAAATTCAGCCTCTTCGTCGTCAAAACTCTGATCCGCCATAATGTAAACACAAATTGGGCGTGTGCACATCCAGTGATGTCACTCTATTATTGTCAGAAGCGCTTCGCCGAGCAGCAAAAATACCACGGTTTATCAGCTATTTTCTCGCAGATTGTCGTATTTTAACATTTTACCCTTGGACCAGTTGACATAAAAAAATGTCCCTAGCTGCGATAGCCAGAGTTTTTGGAGGTTGAATTTTCATTTCCCTAGGACTAAACAAAGTGTATACTGCACATTAACACACACTAAATGTATACTGCACATTAACACACACTAAATATAGTGTATACTGCACATTAACACACACTAAATGTATACTGCACATTAACACACACTAAATAAAGTGTATACGGCCCATTAACACACACCAAGTGTATACTGTAAATTAACAAACTCTAAAACAAAGTGCGTACTGCACATTCACACACTAAACAAAGTGTGTACTGCACATTAACACACACTAAGTGTGTATAGCACATAAATAAATAATGTAATAAAAAATATCCAATAATGTTACAGATGTTCACTGCAGTGTTACCAAAGTCACTGCAGCCTTCACTTGTCCCATGCTGATGATACGACAACACTTAACCAAGTGTTGTCGTATCATGCTGGAGCTCTGGCCATGGTCACTGTGAAGTATGTGCAAGTAGCACGTGTGTGTGTATGTGTAAAATGCCCAGATAAAGGTAATGTCGGGTTTGCAGATATTTGACTAAAAGCTCACCAGTTACACCTGTTAGATATCACATAATACTGCTGTAGAGATCAAACTGTTCCTGATAACCAGTAGAGCCCGTTCTTACAGTAAATACTTGGATAGATGGATTGATGTGTTGTTAGGTTGATAATAAAAGAGTTGTAGTCATAAGTGGTCTCTGTTCACTTGCTGTTTAAAAGAACTATAATGTTTTATCACTGGGGCCTCTCACAATCTAAAACAGGCAAGATTGTTGTAAAGTGGTTACACACACTGCATTTAAAGGAAGTTAGCATTGGCTGAAATTAAATAATAATGAAGAGCCCCACCTAGATTATGTATCACCGGCCGCCACTGTTCCTGACTAAATAAAGGCTAATGAATGAAAATGAAAATATGGCAATATGTGCTTTGCAACCTCAACATGAGGGCGAACAAGATGTTCAGTCTAGATTCTACCATCAATGTTTGAAGAAACCTCTTTAACTGATTGTGGCACATACAAAGAAACATTCTTTTGTTTTTCTTTTTTGGTTGAGGCAAGGTGAAGTTGTGAGGCATCATCTCCTCCACTGAAATAGCAGGCGTCAAGGAGGCAGGAGGTTAAGGTCAAGATGAATTCCAAAACTATCCTTCTGAAACCTGACTATTTTAAAAAAGACATTTTTAAACAGAGAAGCTCTTGATAATTCAGTGTTTTGTGTTCAGATGTGTGTCAATGTGTCTTATGGTGAAGCACCTTGTGATTTTTATTGAAATAAAAATGTGCTTACTTTTCCTTCATTTCAAATGACTCGTCCTAAAAGAGCAAGTTCGTCTGAGATAATTCCAGAGGGAATGGAATGACCTCAACCCCATTAAGCAGTTTGAGCTGATTGTGAGTGATTCATTTGGTTAAATGAATAAAACATTAATTTGCACGTGTGTTTATTTTTTCCATGGTGTTATTAATCATCCAATCCTCCAAACAGAACCACAACAAAGAAAACAAGAAAGCTCCACTTTTCATTCCATGAATACATTCTCCTCACCATCAAGGCAACATTTGAAAGTTGTACAATCAGACTTTCAAATGGTTTATATTGCTGAAAAAGAAACAATCTAACAAGCACACATTCACTTTTGTATGGCGTTAATCAACACTAGATATTGTTTATATTGCACAATGAATTCCAGCAACGTTGTAACGTGTGTAAAACATAAATAAGCATTGAACCAAAAAGTCAGGATTTATAATGAAATGAAACGTGTTTCATCCGGGACCTCCTGGGTCATACATGCAGCACTGCCTCCCCCTAGTGGTGCAGAAGCTGTCGGTGCAACTTAAACCTTCAGAGAATGAAAGGCAACTTCTGATCATTGTTACACATTGAAACAAACAGCAGAGGTGAAGGAGGAGATGAAGTTTAGGATAAGAGGCATGTTACACCGTTTGCGAGATAGAATATAAGTGAGACTGAATAAATGAATGAACTTTACAATTCCGAGCCACCGCATGAGGTCAACCTGAACTCAGTGGTCCAGGCTACTTAATTGTGGTCTGGCCCCTCCCCCGACTTTGCACCAACAACAATTTTAACTACACTTAGTCACGCAGGGTCTTGAGGGCAAAGCTGGCTTTCGGGGTTCTGATGCCTGGCAGCGGTAGAACGCCCGGGCTCCCACTACCCCTCAATTTTAAACTGCACCTCAGATACACATTTCATCCACGCCCTCAAAACACAGGCTGGGCTTTCGCTCTTCCTGGTGTGGGAGAGTTGGTCCAGACCAGGTAGTCGAGCTGAGTCCGTGGCTCGGCAGCTGGGGCCGTCTCTGTCCCGCCGGGTTGGGTGGGTGGTGGTGGGCTGGTGGCCCCGAGGGGTGCGACGGGCTTTGCCGCTGGGATCGGAGGGGCTCCCTATCCTGCTCGGCCTGGGGGCCCTGCTCCAGCCGGTCCTGGCTTGGCAGCTTGGGGGCCTGGGGCTCTGCGCCCTTTATCTTTCTCTTGTGGGCCCCGCTTGCCTGGGGGGGGGGGGGGTCCTCTCTGTACTCTCCGTCTGGTGCCTTCTGGGTTGGGGTGTGGCTCTTTGGGGTGGTTCGCCGTGGCCTCCCCAGGTCTGGGGGGCCGCCGGGTGCTGGGGTGGCGGTGTCTGGGCCTGATGGTATCGGGCCCTGGGGTGGTGCTGCAGGCCCCCCCCCCCTCCACAGCAGTTACAACCACATCCAGTGGATAAACCACAAACATACAAACACAAAACTGCCCGAACGAGACGCCTGCCTCCCTCTGGCGTCCATTCGAGATCATTACACACGCTCACACTGACCCTCCAAGGTCCGCCGCCATCTGGTGGACACTCATGGTCATTACCTCCTCACTCAGACTCCCACTCAGACTCGCACACACACACACACGCACGCACACACACACACACACACACACATACACACACACTGTTCCACTCCTCATCAATGAGATTTGTTGCTGAGGTTTCTTGTTTTTTGCCATTATTCGTTCAAATGATCAAAATCATGTTATGTTGTTGTGTACTTGCTCATTTATATTCCTGCTTGAAAGTCATGTTGCTGTCTAGATAGAGTTGCTCAGGCTGATTTAATCTAGAAAATTATTTTACTGTCTAGATAGAGCTGTTCAGGCTGGTTTAATCTAGAAAATCATGTTGCTGTCTAGATAGAGCTGCTCAGGCTGGTTTAATCTAGAAAATCATGTTGCTGTCTAGATAGAGCTGCTCCGGTTGGTTTAATCTCACAATGGTTGGAAAATATTTGGATCAGTGTGAGAACTGTAAATAATATGTGTAGCACTAACAAGGGTATTGTATGTTGTCCCCCACCCGTCCCCCTACCCCCCACTCTCTCTCTCCTCCTCTCAATCTCCTCTCTTCTCTCTCTCTCCCCCCTGGTCGTGTATGGCAGCCATGCCAACTTCTGATAAAGGCAGCAACATGGGGGACTCTTAGTATCTTCCTGTTGCAAGAGCTAAAACTGTTCTGACATCGGAAGGCTCTCAATCACATCATATTGTCTGCTCAACCTTCCGAACAGGACGAGGGAAAAAGGAAAAAAAAAACCTGAACTCAGTGTATTAGGGCACAGAATGAACTCCAACAGGCCATGAATGGAGAAGAAAAGTGATTTAACTGACTTTTAACTTGTCCCAGAACCTCAGAATCTTGCTTATAGTTGGATGTTACATGCAAAACTGTTCGTAGAGTCTACAGAGAAATAGCATCCAGTTAGCAGCAGTTCTCTGGCCTGAAGGCCTTTGTCCATGCCAGAGGAGAATGGCATGGACAAAGAAAGTAGTTTGGCCAGCCAAACTACTTTTTAATTAATACCCATTTGTGTGAGTCACTCACTGAAGAAAGTGTTTCTTTTTATTCATGTGCGTCACTCTGTCGTGCTCCACTGTTTGGAGTTTTATCTTTTGTTGTATGACCAGGATGGACAGGTTACCAGTTCATCACAGCTACGGATGATTTGGATCATCAATTCACCTCACATGCATGTTTTTATGTTTCTGGATGCTTGTATTGAACCGGAAAACAGAAGAAAGTGCAAACTCCACACAGGAAGGCCTGGACTTGAACCAGACTTTTACAGCGAAAGTAAAAGTACAAACTACACCCTGATGCAGTCTTAAAACTCGATTCCTATCTGATAAGATTCTCCTCTGATTCTCATCATCAGGCAATGACATGATTACAGGATTAAACCTGTACGGGTAAAACACCAGATGAACAATTTGAATTAGAGGTTCTAAACCGGCTGTGACGTTAAAAACAAAACTAGCTAAAACTTATGAGATGATTTATTAAAATTTGAATGGGCAAAGAGAGACTGCGATGTGTTGGCTGCAGGTTTATTTCAGTGCACTGGTGCACAATGAGTTTATGTGAATTACTCAGCATTAGGACTTTCATCGTCTCTTGGCATCGCAGCGGGCAGCTCTCAGGTCTTGACATAGGTATTGTTTATTTATTTACTTTTTGTTAGAAGACACTTCCTGAACACCTGATGACTGCTGACACACTCGTTTTTTAAATCCCTGGGATTCACATGTGGAAAAGAGACTGAGAGGAGTGGGTTGAGTTTTCTTGGATGTGAGAATGTCTTAAACAAGGAGCGAGGTTGAGTGAAAAGAACGAGGTGAAGCAGGAAGGGCCGGAAACAAAAAAAAGAAAGGGTTTGCGTGTGAGAGATTGTGAGATATATTTCATAATCCTCATCATTTAAGATTAAGATTCTTAATCACCTTGCTTTATTGCATTTCTTTCTTTGATTTCTTTTTTTTAAACACTGTGAATTGTCTTGTGTTTGAATGATCTATAAATACATTTGCCAAACCTCAACATCTTTGAGTTCGTACTCTGATTATAATTACTGCATGAAACTCATCGTCTGATTCACAACTGCACTGAGTAACCAAAGACGAAAACAATACCTGAGGCAGGCCGTCCATAAAGACACCAACCTTGCCACTGATCACAAAAAACACAGATTGTTCCCCTGGTTGTCGTAGCAACCTCACAATTAATGACAAAATACATAAACAATGATAGTTCTAGTAAGAATACGATTCTTACATAACCAATTTTTTTCTAAATTCAGAAACTACAACAAATGTGTTGGATTTTAAAAAATGTTGACCAAATCTCTAAAACTGACAAACAAACAAACAAAAAAACAAGCAAAAAAATAATTGTCATCACAATCTGCAAATTTCATTTAATTTTAAATATGATCTGATACATCACTTCCATCCTGTTTCCACTTTTTTGTATTTTTTTCTTTATTTGTTTTATGTTTATTTGCTTGTTTTTCTGGTTATATTATAATCCTCCAATTGCTGCAGCTTAGTAGAATATTATTTTATAAAGTTTATTTACTTTAATTGAACTCTATTAAAAAAAAAAAAAGATTGCCAGTGAAAACGACCATCTCAAATTCAACATTTGACCACTGAGGATCAGCTCCAGCAGATTCAACTGAACCTCAACAAATCATATGAGCGAGCAAACAACTGGGTTTAAATGTTTTCTCTGGATTATTTGTTTGAAATCTTGCATCATTTTGTGAAAAGCAGACCACATCTTCATCCACGTGATTTATTCCCTCATGTTTCAGAACATGAACATGAATTCAACAGATCCATCTTTAATGGCGGCGGGCTACAAAGTGAAACTGCATGCGGGGTCACGGGGCAACATCAGAGCGCAAAGCTTGACGGGACGGATCACTGCGTTGATTGTAAACCTGCCCATCGATGTGATTGTTATCAGTCCTCGTGTGAACCCGATAATCTGTTTTGCTAAGAATCTAGTTGAACGGATGATAAAGTGACCGATGGTCAGACGGTGTAAACAACTGGACAGCATCGATGAACTGATCGTGTTGCTGCTTGCTATTGAAGGAAAATACAAGTTGATTTCTGTGGGACAACTGAACATATTGTATTCACTCATCTTCCTACACAGCTGGGATTCCTCCCACTGCTCAAGTTGGGAATAACAAAGCTATACATTTATGTTCAGGGACATTCCTAGTTGGTTGGGATGTCTCCTCAGCGCTCCATGTTGCAAAAGTATGGTTGAAGGTAAGGTTGGAACAGATAAGAGGTCCAAGATAAGAGGTTGGTCTCACAGAGCATCAAGCTCTGAGAAGACCCAGTTTGAAGCAGTTTTGGAGACAAAGGAATAACAACTTCACCATAACAACGCATACATCACCAGGAACTGACCAATGTGAGGGTGAGGTGTCATATGCAAATGTATAAATATGAACCACATGTTGCAACGGGGCCCTTCTTCATTGTAAACCCAGCCTATATACTTGGGTCTGCAAGGAAGAACGGTCCGAGCTCGTATAATGTAATCTCTGATATACGGAATTTTGTAGCATTGTATAATCTGATATGCATTTTAGTAATCTCTTATTTGTGTGATTATTAAGTGCATTATTGAAGAAATTAACTCTCTCTTTCTGCCTCTCCCGGATCAAACGATCACGCAGGAATTCAGGGGAACACGGATACGAATTCCAACGCTATAGTGGAATGCTGAAACTCTGCGCAATTCAAACACCATTTTTTTTTAACATGATGACGGATTCACTCGAATCAAAAAGCGTCTCCGCTCCATGTTGACAAAGTCCAGCAGCTAAATCTGCAATTTATGATGTTTACACACTAGTATGGACATTTTCGCGCTTTGCTGAACGCCTGCCACCAAGAATGAAGGGAGGAGGGAGGAACTCGTCAAACACAAGTGGAAATAATAATGAGTCTCACAAAGTTCTTTCGTATGATTTATCTTTGAATACAAACCCCGCCTTGTTATCGTTATCATCACAAGCAGCTAAATGGTGGAATGAACTTCCTTGTCGCAGTGACAATAGGCTTCACCTCGCGTCTGTCAGAGCACAATCAAAGTGTATGTAGAAAAACAAGCCAGATGTGCGGCCAGGTGTGACGTCAATGAAAATCTGATCGTTTTGAGCTGATTAAACAAGTGTCAAGGTCAAAGTTTTCAGTGCAGACATTTATATAACATTCAGTTTTACAGTAAACAACTGTCGGAAAAATACATGGAATTGCATTTCAAAAAAGTTCAAAGGTGCTATAACCTGAATTAAACTGTGTCCAGCAGCTGATGATGAGCTGGTAATGGAACAACTGATGGCTGCACAACTACACACACACACACACACACACACACACTGTTGAGTCTCATGATCACTTTGTAAAAAAGAAAAGAAAATAATAATAATTATAATAATGTAGAAATAATCGGTCTAAATAACTTCACTTAAATTCATGTATAATAGAGATAAGTGGTTCAAGCTTTATAATTGTTCAGGTATCTCTGGCCATAGTGTGATTGTTTAGATATATCCAGCGATAGTATGGCTGTATGTCTAAGTTCTCATGTCATGCTTGAACGCATGCGCAAGTATCACGGGTCATTTGAAATACCTGGCGAGTTCCTCATTCACCTGGACCATTGTCAGGAGCACACAGCCCGTTGGTTTATGACCTGTGTACCTGTGTACCTGTGCCTGTGTACCTGTGTACCTGTGTACCTGTGTGCATGTGTACCTGTGTACCTGTGTACCTGTGTACCTGTGCCTGTGTACCTGTGTACCTGTGTACCTGTGTACCTGTGTACCTGTGTGCATGTGTACCTGTGTACCTGTGTGCATGTGTACCTTTGTAGCTGTTCATACCCAGTGAGAAGATGTGCAGTTTACAACAAAGGAAATAAAAACAGAAAACACGAGTTATACCATTGTGTGCTGCTTGACAAGCCTGTTCGGAGGGCTGGGAAAACAAAAGTCCGAACACACACACACACTATAAACCAGTCATTTGAAACCGAAGGCAGAATGAAGAGTAATGCCCTTTACTATAACAATACTTTTCAGTCACAATTACTGCAGTACTACATCAGTTTCAAAGTAACAGAATTAAAAGCTGCAATCGATTTACTTGTGTAAGTCTTCTAAATTCCTGCAGCTCAGTCGTAATGTGGCTCTTTGTTAGCGAGGATGAAATATGTATGGTTTCAATCGTTGATACAGAGGTGGTGGTTGTATTTAGAGCCAGAATCAAACATGTGCTGAAAGGAATGTATTTTGGAAGTAATGTAGTCTTATTTACTTACTTATAATCATCAGCGTATATCTAGAAAATAAGTAAAGTAAGATTAAGTCAAAACTACTGCACAGATATTGATATATGAGATATTCAGCCTTTTTCTGGGCTTTTGATGCCAACATCAAGTATACATGTCTGAGTTATGGATCCAGGGATCTGGTGTTAGTTTAGGTTTTGTTAGTCATTCATGTTTGTATATACGTCTGTATGTACATGTACATCTTGCACTATATTGGATAACGTGTTTGTATTTTTTGTTTTTATTTATTAATTTTTGTTTTCTTTTTCTTTAAAATCTCCTTTTTTTTTGTAAACTTTACAATATGTATATTTTGTTCACAAAACAAATACAAATTTGATCACAAAATGACGTCCAATTGTTGAAGTCGAAATATTCTGTAGTGTTCTGTGATGAAGTCCCGTCCTGACTAGCAGTGGAACGTTTGCTCAACGTGATAGAGAAGAAGACTGCTCTGGCTGCAATACTTTCCAACTTTCAAAGAGTTCATCAATCTTCAGTCATGATGCAAATGTGCGTACTGTGTGTTACTGTCGGCCTGGAAGCTGAAGCTATTTGAAGACCTGTTCGTCAGGAAGGGCCGGGATTCTGCTGCCAGCTGCACATCTCCAGCAGATGATCTGATCAAAGTCTGTTCCTTTTTTGCACAGAAGGAGAGGCACAGTACATCACATTTTTCTATCAGTCGTGGAAGTAATATCCAGTGGTGGCCATTTAAATAAACGACAGACAGCATTTCTGCCGCCATGGAGGAAGTACTTTCAAACAATCAATCGTCTCGTTGTTTGAGACTTTGCATTGTTTTAGGTAACGCCCAACCACGCCTGGATGGTATTTACAATTACATACCAATGAAAGAGTTACTGAAAGGCCTTGTTGGTCTTGTCCTGGTTTCCTGTAAACTGCACAGGGTGGGTGAAATACCTGACATACAGAATAGACAGGTCGAGTCACTGCCATCACATGAATTATTCGTGGCCTGGAAGACCGAAGGCATTACTGGAAGTCTTGACAATTACATCTTGTGACATGTCAACATTAAATATGTTTGCATTTTGTTCCACACTCTATCCAACCCATACTGCGCTCCAGTATTTCCATGTCATGCTGCTTCATATTTTTAAGTTCTGAAGAATCTTGATAAAGTTGTGAGTAATGGTGGAAATAGTACCAGAAATTGTTCCTCAAGTACATTGCTTACATTTTGTTCAATCAAGTACAAAGTCTAAACGTTTTTCTGAAAAAGTGTTTGTCTCTTTTTCGTCCATCTTGAGGTTAAAATCCTCATTCAGTTTAATCGACCGTATTAATTCAGACATCCAAGGCACACAATCAAATATACAAAATGGCAACAAATGCAGATAAAACTGAATTCTGACTGCAACAAAAAAACATTTTGGCTGCAGTAATTCAGATTAAAGGGCTTTAATACAAGCCCAGATTGATTCAGATTGTTTTCACACTCACAGTCACAATTTATGATTTTAGTGGGTGTAAATTGTACTGAAGCTTCATCAAAACTGTGCTTTAGAAAGAATCAAAATGTGGCTTAATCACAGTGACATGAGTGTTTGTAATGTTTACTTTCCAAGTCTGATTGTCTAGTGAATGTGAATTCGCATTCACATTATATTAATGATAAGGATTTCCATGATGATTGTTGGAGAAATTAAAAAATAAACAGATAATACTGATAACTAGAAAATATGAAAAATAAAGAGTAAATGTACAAAAACAATAAGAAAATATTTTTGGAACTTAAATCTATCTTAAAATCTGTTTATTTCAGCAGCAGCTGAACAATCTTGCTTAATTAGTGCAGAATGACATTTAACGCTTCATACACATACAACAGGTTTGTCATAAATTCTGCTTATAGGGTATTAATAGATGTAAAGATAGAAGTGATAGTGAGAAGGGATTTAATTTTCTACCTTGTTTTTGAGCTTGTATAAGTGAAGGAATATGAGCAAAATTAAAATATATATATATAAAATGATTGAACGAGTGCAAAACAGTAGTTAAAGACAAAATTCAGCATAAAAGCAAGCTTTCAGCCTCATGTTAAAAGAAGTCAGAGTTCAGGACCTACAGGTTTCTGGGAGCTTGCTCGAAATACGTGCTGCATAAAAACTGAAAGCAGTTTCTGCAGCTTTGTTTCTGATCCGTGAGGTTTGGGTGGTTCACGATCTAACAGAAGATCCTGAGTGCAGCGGTGTCAGACACGTTTTAGTTCAGGGGACCTGTAACATAGTGCCATTATAACCTTTAAATTGCCCGTCTTCAGGTATTCAGGAAGTTTGTTCCACAGGTGAGGAGGTAGGAACTAAAAGCTGCTTCACCTTGTTTGTTTCTGACTGTAGGAACACTGAGTGAACCTCTTCCAGAGAACCACAGGGGTCGGGACGTTTGATGTCAAAGGTTTGATATTCTACAAGTCAAGCTGAGATGCATTTAGGCCCGAGCCCATTCAGAGCTTCATAGACAAGAAGGAAGATTTTGAAGTCAATCCTTTAATACGCAGGCCACTAATGCAGTTAAATGCAAATAAAAAAAAAACAAACAATTGTTCCTATAACTGTTGAGTTTTTACGAACTCCCCCTCTGAGGTTAGTTTGATAGCAATGAGCTTTCATGGCAGCATCACTGACATCTCAGCTCGGGTCCATGTTCTGTCAGGTCTGCTAGTCTGAGGGGGGAAAAAATATCTGTTTTCTTTGAAATTCTTTTAATTTATTGGTGATTTTCTAGATCAGACCCTCTTGTTAACCCACAGGCGTGATGTTCGACACCCCTATTCTAAACAGTTCAGGGTTTTGTAAGCCACAGTGACAGGAAAAAGGTGTGAAAACCGTTAAAAAATGTTTTTCCTAAGCATCATTCCAGAGGAAAAGAAATGTAGTGAGATACGGATGAGTGATGCTGTCAATCATCCATTCAACTGGAACAATACATTTTAATTGTAGGGTTTTTTCAGGGTTTGACGTCACTATCCTTTAGTATTTTCTTTGGCACGTTTTCTTTCCGCGTACTTCCTAGCCCTCATAATTCATCTTTGTTTGAGCAGTTTAATTGGAATTTCTCCGTCCCTCCTGGATGCAAAAGCACAATGTGTTGATTTAACACCTGCTGCATCCTGCTAGGAACTGTACCCTAATGTCGAGGCTGAACGGTCAGGGTCACTTGTCTCCATTAGGAGAAACCTTCACTGGATAATGGAAATGTTGAT
Source organism: Blennius ocellaris (assembly GCF_963422515.1). Lineage (NCBI taxonomy): Eukaryota > Metazoa > Chordata > Actinopteri > Blenniiformes > Blenniidae > Blennius > Blennius ocellaris. Next base: position 30,106,751 of record NC_137652.1, on the reverse strand, counting down.
GATACGAGAAGAAGCGCTGCGATATAAGAACGTGGATCATAGAAGCACATGAGTATGACAGTAAAAGCATGAATGCAAAAGACATGAACTTGTTGGCGCAGTGGAACAGACAAAATAAATTCAACTAGTTAATCAAATCTGTTCAAACTCTTACATGAGTCTAAACAAAAAAGAGACTTCAAATGTTTCTGTGTGTCTTAATGGAACTGTGTGTCTCTTCTTTGCTTTACAGCCTGAAAAATCTGTTTCCAGGTGAAATGTTTCAACCAAATGTTATTTATTTTCATGTTTTATTTTCATGTCCCACAAAACTGGCATCATAATGACGTAGTTCTGTTTTCTTTAGACAAAAAGCTGTGAGGGTCCTGTTAAGGTGTTTGCTTACATTTCTCTCGTAAGCTCTTATTCTGAAATACAGTTATCATCAGTCCAATAACACATGAGGAAAATCGTGATATTTTGTCCTTGTCCTGTTGAGTCATACTCCTATCCACTTTGTGAAATAATGTGAAGGGATTGAGTCAATACAGATGCTTTTTCCTCATTAATCTTGGGCCTAAATTTGGTTGTCATTTCTAATTTAATAGACGTGTGCATCACGTTCAAATGGAGGACCTGTGTTTATGTGCAGGGCCTCAGCCACATCGTATTTCAGGCTCTTACTGCAATCAGTGATCTAAACAAGCCGAGTGAAGGGCCTGGGCCACTTCACCGACCCTCCAATATGTGTAAATAGCTTTGTCGACCATAAAGAGCTCTCAATGATGGGCCATCAGGCAGCTATTGTAAGGCTGTTGCTATTTTTAAATCTCTTTCTTTCTTTCTCTCTCTTTTTTTTTTTAGCTCAACTCTGACACAAGGACCGCTGAGCCATTCTGTGCAAGGGGAAAGAGGAAGAGACATAAATAGGGGCCGAACAGGGGAATTAAAAAAATAAAAGCGTTTGGTCATGCGAAGCCTGTCTACGTGTTCAAGTATGTTGTGACAGGCGGTCTGCTGCCACAGAACGCCTGAATGATGGGCGTCGAGCAGAGATGCTGCATGGGCTCAGCATCACCAGAGCGTCAACACACCTGATTGTACTGATTAGCTTGTTGTCAGCCTATCTGCAGCACTTCACCACGACACCTTCACTCATTTCAGGGAAACATTGAAAACATGCAGGACCGTTGGCCTTCCGGGACCGGGAGCAAAGACCACTCCGATTCAGAGGATCATTTCTCCTTTCACTCAACCATCAAAAGAAGCTCATTTGCATTTTAGAACCCTGAGATAATTACCTTAAATCATCTCCATGCTCTCGAGCCCTGCCGCTCGCATGCACCCAATAATCAACAGGTGGTTTCCAATAACCGTGTGTCTTCAAGTAAAGCAGAGTCATGGCAGGGATGGGCCGCCTGAAACTGCTGAGGCTGCCAAATATTCATCCTCCCTCCCCACACGAGACACTGCCGACCTGGTGGCCAATCACAGTGTGACTCGAACAGGCTGCAGCTCATAAAAACACACGGAATGGGAGGCTGCACACTTTTCAAAAACCACTCTCGCATGTCACAGCCTCGAGCAGCGGCACACCACGCCACCTCATCACCGCGCAGACGTGTCCTTGCCCTTCTCTAATCTTCCTTCCCTGTCAAGATTTGTGTGTTTGAGTCCTGAAAGAGTTTCTCTGTTGGCTGTGTGTTTTGCCCACATCTGCCAGCATGAGCCTTCTCCAAGCTGTGTTGCTGTTTGTGGCAGTAGGTGAGTACTTCTTCAGTCCTATTTAATATTTCAGTTAAGCCACAAAGACATTTTGAATGATTTGATGTTTAAAACCACGTGATCCAGGGATCTTACTGGTTTTCTCTTCACGGAAGACAGGAATTTTTAACATGCGAAATACATTTTGGCACATTGCCAGCATTGACTAGGTAAAATTGCTGTTCATTCTTTGTACTGCTTATCTTGATCTGCAAACAAATGGCACCATACTTTTGAGAAAGAGTTTGACTTTATAGTGATGAATTGGGTATGCTTCATCTCTTCACACTTAAAAAAAGCCTCAAATTAAACGCCTGTTTCTGGTGTTTGTCTGCAAAGTATCAGTGCGCTCCAGATTGCACAAGAAATCCACTCCCACCTGGAGGAGGTAGGCCAAGGAGGTGTTGGTCAGAAATATTCATGTCTCCTAAATTGTTTTACCTTTTCTTTCATTGACATAATTCACCTTAACCTTGTTCATTCGACTTTGTATATCTGATCAGAGCTTTTATGTCAATCACACATGCTTGAATCCACACATGGTCAAATAAATAAACAATTCTTTAAGGATCTACTCTTGAAAATTAATTTAAAATCATTGTGCATGTCTTCCACCACAAGTATATCTGGTTCTCCAATCCTGGTGACATTGTTTTAGTTCAGTCACTTTAAAACAGGTGTTCAGTTTTAGTCCTGCAGGTTCTGTATCTGGATTACAATGCGGAGGGAACTCCTGACAGAACAACCATTATTGTGGGACAAGATGCTGGAATGGATTGTGCTAATTGAATTGTGAACTTGCACTATCTCAATGAACTTTCTTGACTTAAGTTTGTTTAGTTTTTTCAAACGGAGTACTTGAAATGCTCCATGAGCAACTTTTTATTTTATGACGGATACATGAGATGTTTACTGTTAAAGTTATGCAGTGAGCACGGACTTTCTCCAGAAATTCTTCCTTTTTCAATTGTATGTTGACAGTCAGGTTTAACAATTGGCAAAAAGTCGGTTGACACCCATCATAAGAGTGAATCATAAAAGATGATTGAGATGCTGTAGGTTTTGATCAAGGTGTATTCTAACAAGAGGGCTGATTTTTTTATTTTTTTTTATTTTATTTTTTTTTATTATTTTTAAGTTTAATCTTTAAACAACTTCTGAATTCAACTGGGAAAACATGGAATCGGTAATGTAGTTCTACAAATGGTGACTGCAGCCTTTTGGGAGTTTATATATTTTTTAATTTAGCTTTTTCCCCCCCCGCTCCATTATCATGGGAGTATGATCAAAGACATTGCCACTATATGCTCACTGCAAATTAGTGAGTAATTTAAAGTGTTGTGGCAATAAGTCATAATGTGTAGCATCAAAACTACGAAGTGACGCACAAACACTCTAATTAGGATTAATCAGAGTAATGCAAGAATCTTTGCATGTGCCTCACATGAAAATCCTAATAGAAACACTTGATCCTGGGAGGCTTTCTAGTTTTATAAAGTGGTTAAAGCTTGACAATGAGGGGGGATGAATCTTCCTCGGAGAAGAGTAAACTGGCGCGGTGCAGTTACAAGCTGAACTCGACAAAAGGAAGTGAAGATGAGAAATGCAGCATATTTTATGTGGTGTGTGATATGTGAAATACAGAATGACGAGGGAAAAAATTGATGCATATTATAGAATTGGGTAGCACATGACAAATGTTTTGGAGTTTTTAATCTTTCTGAGCAAAAATATTCCACAGTCAAATTTCCCTATTTAGATTTTTGGTAGCTTAAGGTAAAGATCGGACTCTGTGCTTCCATTTTTCTAAGTGATACAAATGTAAAGTATTTCTACTGCAGACTTAGGGAGACATCAGACACTTGTGAAACATCAATCATTGAAGTTTTACATTAATTTCTTGTGCTTTGCTTGTAATGGTTAATTGTTATCAATGGTTCCTTGTCATTCTTTACAGATTCCATCAGCTCTGCTCGGTTCATGGCCCCTCTCAACATGGGTGGAGTCATGGGCCAGGTGGAGTTTAACTCCACCTCGAGGATGGCCATGGTCAATGTGTCAGGTGTTGGATCCTGCGATTCAGTCGACGCTTATCTCACAGAGTTCCCCGTCATGTTCGGCCATTTTGCTGATCCCTGCTCTGAAGCGAATATCGGCCCCAGTGTCTTCAACTTCACAGTAAACCCTGCTTCAAATGCTGAGATCGACGTGTCGCAAGTCTTCCAGGAAAGGTCAAACCTCTGTGACCTTTCTCTGGTATTGCACACATGTAGTGGCAGTAAAGTTTGCACAGTTGTCAGTAAAGGTCTGACGCCCTTGACTAAACAAGCCCGATTCACCAAGTACATTGCAGGAAATGTTTATTTCCGATTTAACAGGGACAACACCGACCCAAGAGCTCTAACAGATCTGATGACTATCGGTCAGGTCAATGCCTCCCAAAGAAACATCACTCTCTTTGGTTCCCCAAGTAGTGCCACAAGTTGTACCATGCTGCTTGCAAGCCCAATAGATGCTGCAGATTTGACCGAACTTGGAGTTGCAAACGTTGGTACACCATTACAACTTAAAAAATCCCGTCTCAATGTCACCAGCGACATTTCCTCAATTCGGTTTCTTCTCTACCGCATGGGGTCAGATTACAAGTGTGCTAGAATTTATGACGTAGCGGAGAAAAAGGTCAGTGCAGTTATGAACATGAATGGGAACCAAGGACATATTAGCTTTGTTCAGGCTTCCCCATTTGATTTGACAGAGCTGAGAGTAAATTTGACAAATCTACGGAGTAGAGTTACCACTTACCATGTTCATCACTTCCCTGTCCCTCCAGTTGGGGCGAGTGGTTCAAGTCGGTGTTCCAACGATAATCTCGCTGGCCACTGGAATCCATTCGGAGTCAACACAAGTAGCCCAACGTACCCAACTACGCCTGGATCCACACATGACATGTATGAGATCGGTGACCTTAGTTCCAAGCATGGGTCCCTAGAAGATCAGGATGCAGTGCAGACAACCTTCACAGATCACAATCTCCCTCTGTTTGGCCAGAACAGCATTGTCGGCCGCTCTGTTGTAATTCACCTGCAGGATGGCACAAGGGATGCTTGCACCAGCATCGGTTACCCGGGTGACGTGGTCGTTGGCAAAGCCACATTTCGGAGAAATGTGGTTGGTGAGGTCTGGTTCACACAGCTGGTGGACAACCCTCTGTCTGATGTGGCCATCTTTATGGACGTGTCGTACAGTACTGCCTCAATAACGCCCACCAGAAACCACAACTGGCATGTTCACACTTACCCTATTATGTCCGAGAGGGACGACGATGACATGCGCTGCAGCACAGTAGGAGGTCACTGGAACCCCTTCAGTATTGACACTAGTGACAGCAGCTATGCACTTCATTGTGCGCCATCTCGTCCCATATCCTGTGAGGTGGGAGACCTTTCCAGCAAACATGGCACGCTTGATCTTGGCACCAACATAGGAGGGGTGGCCGCAAAATATTTCTTCACTGATGTCACCTCCTGGTTGTCTATGTCGGGTATTATTGGTCGCTCTGTCGTCATTCATGCCGCAGACAGAGGAGGACCAAGGATCGCATGTGCCAATATTACAATGATGAGGGTACCCAGGGCTCAGATGGGCAGTTGGCGTGGCCCTGAAATGACAAGTGGCCAAATCAGATTTTCCCAAGCAGTTCCACAAGGCCCAACCACTTTGAATGTGTCCCTGAGGAACCTGAGCTCATTAGCTGGAGGTTACCATGTCCATGTATTGCCTCTCAGATCTGGTGGCATAGACCCCTGCTCTGCTGCAAACATTCTAGGCCACTACAACCCCCTAGGCTTCAACGTATCAAACTCCCCAGCGCCTGGAATGGGCACTGTTGACCAATATGAGATTGGGGACATAAGTGGGAAGTTTGGTACGCTCGCCAATCAAAATGACTTCAATGCCATCTACATGGATCCTGACATGCCGTTGACTGGACCCTTCAGTGTCGTGGGGCGATCAGTTGTGGTTCACTACACCAATGGATCAAGGTGAGAATAAGTTTACCATTGTGGTTTTAGAGGAACAACTTAGACAAATGATGGAACTGAAACAAGGACCAAAACAAAATGATTCATGAGAAGGTTGACCATATGTTGTATTTCATGAAGTAATTGGTAATCCTCCTTCACTGATCCTTTTGGTGCACATTACCAGAAACTGGGAATTTCAATCTGCATGAATAATATGCTGCATTAACTTGACCGAAATGGAAATGGTCCTCAAATTGGCACAATTCCAAATGTTTCACCACCAACAATATCACAGAAATGGTCGTTGCCAAAGTGTATTTCAAGCTGTGTTTCACTGCAGATTGAGGTGCGCTAATGTCTCTGCGGTTCGTGATCCAGAGGGACAAATGGTTATGGCAAAGGCTTCCTTCAATACCACGGTGTCTGGTACAGTGAGACTGGTGAGAATCAAACTCTTCCAAACATTTCTCAATTATGTCAGATGATTTAACTCTTGATGGGTCCGGTAAAGATGTGTGGTCACTGCTTTCATGTCTGCCAAATAAAACAAACACTTTTTTAGCTATCCGTTAAAGTATAAATTGCTAAAAATTGTTTTTAACAAACTTGCATTTGGGACTTTTAGAGCCAAAGTATTTAGGAGTAGTCCTTGAATTATTCTTTCACAAGTTTTTGAAAACTATATTTTATATTGACTGCTCATCTTTTGTCTTTTGGTCCGAGCACATGTAGGATATCACTGCTTTCTACACCTCACTTCTACATTACTTTGGACAAAATACAGCTTTATATCAAATGTATAAACATTTGAAAAGGAACATTCCATGATATGTCACGTTTTGTAAACGGCTGTTGTCATTGTCTGCGTTGTGTCTCTCATATTTATCTTCAGGTAGCAAATGTCAGAAAATGCGTTGTGAAACCAAATATCCCAGGTTCTTGACTTGGCAGAGCTACATCTCAAACCTGGCTAACTGTGAAAAGTAGATTTCATAAGTATTGTCAAAACTGCAATACTGGTGTGAAATGATGCAGATATCAACATTTCCAGAGTCGAGGTGTTCACTGGTAGAGATGGAGCACTTGTGGTGTTTCTGGCTTGCTCACCAGGAGCCCAGCTGCCACAAAAACATGACGGTGTACTTCTGCTGAGCTGCTCAGATGGTGAATTCATTAATGACTACTTGCAATAGCGAGCTGTGGAGGAAAAGATCAGGAGCTTATCTGAGCATCCATCTGCTGTCTCGGGATACACGGAGAATCCTGAACCAGGAACGTCGCTCACAGTACAGCAGTTTCTGTCAGCTGCCCTCCAAAGCCCCCATACTGAGCCCTGCGCTGCCTCTATGGCTCCAAAAGAGACATTGAGAAGGAAACTGTCTAATCAATGAACAAAATAGTCTGTAGAGATCATAATTTTTTTCCTTGTTTCAGCAAAAGATGATGCTCTTCCAGTTGAATGTGAAAATGTATTGAATGCATTTAATAAGTTTTTTTTTTTTCTAATTCCCGTCACTCCAGATTCAGCAAGTGTTTCCTGATGGAAGCAGCAGTGATACGACATTGGAGGTGGATCTTCAAGCGGTTTCAAATCGAACTGTGAGTACTCTTGATGCATTGCATGAATCCTTAAGTGTCTTATAACTGATGGCCTTAAGGTTTCAGGACCAGTGGTGTCATGATGAAATCTATTCAGTTCTATAGTGACTAAACAACAAAACTGAACATGTGCAATTGTATGAAACATGATGATACACAGCCACAAAGATGGTGGTTCCACGTGGAAACGATGACATGTTATTGCATTTACATTGCATATGTATTGGATCAAACGACGAAATGTTGGATTTGACCCCTTTTTGCAGACATCTCAGGTCCAGATGCTGATCATGATGTACCGGATAAACGCCAGCAACAGCCAGTGCACTGGTCTGGGGGGCACATACAATCCCTTCAACATGAACTCAATGGTAAGGGCAAACTGAAAGTTATTTCTTTGATTCAATAATACAGTGGATTTCGACAATCCACAGAAATGAGAATCCCTGAGAAAGTCATGGAAAAGATCAGTCACATTGTAAGTGAATATAGGAAGTGGAACATCTGCAGCATGGTGTTGCTCTTTATGGTAGTTGTATATATTTTTTTTAATTATTTCCTTTATTCATATTTGATTTTGCTTTAATCAAATTCTTCTTGGATTATCGACTTTCACTGAAACCAGGAAACCTGCAAAGCCAAATGTGTTTATTTTTTTTCAGCTTGCATTTTCATTTGAGGGAATGTTGCATCTGCTTCATTAGACTCAGCTCTTGATCATATAACATAAAAAAATGATTGCCGTCGTATATAAAATTCAAAAATGTATTTCCAAGATGTGCGATATGAGGAAAAACGACGATCTAGGACAGCATGCAGCCTGTCGGCCATACAAGGAAACTTCCTCCTTCCTGAGGGATTATGGTGCATTACCTATGAACAATTCAAATGTGTCAATCCTATCCTCTTTCTAGTTATCTCATTTAAATTCTTTAAACAGCAGCCTCCAGAGATTATGTTAGTTTCAAATATTTACAAGAGAAGTTCTGTATAGGACTCTGAAGCGAGTAACCTTTTTTCCTTTGAGCTCCACTATGGTGGCAAACGATGTGATTTTTGTGGTTTATGTGTGATGTGCCTCATTTCTTCTGTCAGGCTCCCAGCTGCTCATTGCAGAACCCGCTGAGCTGTGTTGTCGGGGAAATATCTGCACGACATGGAAACATTAGCCTGACCCAGAGACAACACCTCACTGACAGCAACATCCAACTCGCTGGAGACTTCACAGGTGAAAGGAGAGATTTGTAAATAAATTGGTAAATCGATACTCTAATGATACAGCCAACTCTGAGACTTCACATCACATGAAAAACCCGTAACATTGTTTTTTGTGTGGCTGGGGGGGTGACTGATTTGCATGATGGAGAAAGAAGAGACTGTTGGCTGCCAGTGTCTGGCTCATGTTCTGCTTCACTTGCATAACAATTGGTGACAAGCTGAGCTGTTCACGCCTGCCATTTGGCTGCACCTTGGACCTGGAAGAAATAACAGCCAAAAGGCAAGGCGCTGGACTTTGCAGTGTTAACAGCTTCAACCATGAAAAATTGGGAAAGACAAACCTTTTACAATACAATAGCTCCCTCTGCTGGTAACACGAATAACTACAACCGGCTGTGGTGGGAGGTCACGTGACAAGTGAAAATGCAGGAGGTCCCTGCATTGTAGCCAATTAGCTGGATTGACAGCTACGGGTTACAAACTATACACAGAGGGCTCTTAACAGATGGTTGACGAGGTGAAACTGAAGGAAAATGCCCGAATGGCAACATACAAATTTTACAGAAAGGAAAATCACTGCACGAGGCCTAGCTCGGTAGGAAAAGCCCAAGCTAACATTTAGCAATGCTAAACAGATGAGAAACACTACCAATTTAGCTTAAGCAAATGCAAACAAATACCCATCCTTACTTGTAGAGACGCACACAGAACAGTTGTAATGCCGTATCAAGTCCGTGCAGATAACGTACACTACAGGCAAATAGTCTCGGACTGAATGCTACCAGTGTATAGCGAGCCTGAGCCAACTTGTCATTGGCTGAGAGTCCAGGTCAAGCGAGGTGTCTTCCGAAGGGGGGAGAGAGAGAGTCACAAAAAAAGTGTCAGATCCTTAGCGGGCAGAAGGGTGCATTTTTTACCCCGGTGAAAGGAGAGATTGGTAAATTGATAAGCTGCTGATCCAACTTCATGAGTACACTCTCTAATTGAGTTTATTTTCTGTGAATGTGTCGAAGCCATTGAGTCTCATTTCTCCGGGTGTTCTCAGTGGTGCACAGGTCTCTGGTGTTGATGGACGGAGGAACCATCCTCTCCTGTGCTGACATCATCCCAGAGTCTCCCTCGGGAGAGCTGATCTTTCCCAACGTGGCCAACTTCAACCGGTGAGCGCCACAAACCAGACTGAATGACTTCTCACTAGGGAAGAAAAATTGTTTTATCTGTCGGGACTTTTAAACATCCTGAGGCAAAAAGTGAAAGACTTTCGGGAGTATTGTAACTTGTATGTACAGTGGTGCTAAAGTCGATACGTTACTTATTTGGAATCAACTGGTAACTGGCAGGCATGAGCAGAAGGTTCTCGGGTATCGGGTGGAGTCAGACTGACTTGAACCGAGACTCTCAACTCTCATGTACAGGCCTGGGTTCTCCGAGTTGATGCCTTAAGATACAAGATTATAGCGTTCATCTTCCTCCATTACTACTTCAACTGTAATTCTATCTTGGGTGTTCAACATGCCACAAACAACCACATAACCAATTGTTTTAAAGGGCAGTTGTAAAAATACCATTACAGGTGTCAGAGAAAAAAGGAAGTGTGCATATTGAGTGCTCCGTGAAACTCAATATGATGTAAAAATACCTTGAGGATATATTTGCCGAAAATACTTGCAAGAAGTATGAATGAGACTTTACAAAGTTAAAGGGAACAATTAAATTTAACTTCAGAATTAAAACATAGTGGTCTAAACTGTACACAAGGGAAATGTAGTAATTATCCCTGCTGATCCATTTTCCCATGGCGGTGCTCAAGTAGGGGTCACGAGCGTGTGCGTATATACGCATAAAACAAATGCACTCTAATTGGTAATGCAAGAGTGTTCAGTGTGGATACACCTGCTTATCATTGTCAATTAAATTTTGTTTGCATTTACTCGTGTGTGTGTTTGTCAATGTGAAGAAAAAACACATTTGGAGTTAATTGGAGGTTCTAAATTGCCCATAATTGTGTGCGCGTGGTGACCTGCCCAAGGTGTAGTCTGTCCACGCTCATTGTCGGCTGATTTCCAAGGCAGTGATTTGAATGAAAAGGTTTAAAGGATGGATGGAAAGATCTAACTTGCTGAGCAGGTAATTTTCTTTCTCAGTTTGGTTATTGTTTCAAAACTATTCTTGAGAAAACCTTTTGACTGAATCACTGTAGTGAGAGAACCTCCACCGGCCAAACCTTCAAGCTCGAAAGGAAATTCCATATTTAGCCACAGAGCATCTATATAGCAACATATTGCATCTTTTGTTGTTGTTCATGTGGAGTGTGTCGTAAAGGTGGTGCCTCATGGAAAATCTACTCGAAAATACATCCATTAAAATAAATGGGTGTTCTCGTTAATATGATTTAATTGATCATTCTTTAAGCACCAACCATGTAAACTGAGAAATACTATGAACAAGTTCACAAAGTGTGACTGGGATGATTGCTGGAAACACTTCAAAAACCCAATTTAAGCCAAGAAACGTATCTGACATTTGGTCCTGAAATCGACTTTAATGCCGCGTCTTTTGCCAAGTTTCAGTTTTCAGATTAAAACATTTGTCGAATATTCATGTAAGAGGATTATTGAAATTTAGAAACTGCTGTATTTATAATTATTGTGCATGTGTTCGGGACTTGAAGTGATCATGCTAATGTGGGACGAGTGTCGGTATGACGATGGATCCGCACCATGGACGAGGACACGCCATGCATTTAAGAGTGTGCCATTAAATGGCAATGAATGGCTCTGTCAAACCAAATCGCTTCAGTGAGCAACTCGTTGAGGCCCGAGTCCATTAATTGAACCCTTTTGTTAACACTTGGTAATAAACCGTCTCTCTCTGTTGCTCAATCAGGTAGCAGTTAGCCACTCCGCTATATATGCTAATACTAAATCTCAGATGTTGAAGCCCATAAATCAACAATGCATTACTTGAATAGGAGCCCTATGAACATTAACTTGTTTAATTCATGTTTATTTGGGGAGGTGTCTGTAATGAGTCAACAGTTTGTTGGACTGACTTGCACAGTCCTGACGTATCACAACATTATGAGCAACTCTACTTCAGGCATTCACACCTTCAAAAGCCACCAAAAATAGGTCACTGCTGTGAGTCACCGCTGGCAACTCTTACCTGTCCAGGTTGCCAAGGCATCCAGCGTAGCTTTTGTGGAAATCAAACACGCGGATCAAAAGGTCCATTGTGATTGAATAGAACCTTAATGCACCGGACAAGAAAGATTATAAGATTTAGATCAGACAAGAGTTAAGTAACTGCAACGACATTAAAGAGGCAACTGTTGACTGTTTAAATTTCCAGGGAATTATAAAGCGGAATGTATCCTAGTTTCCTACAGCACATTCAGAGGCTTTGGTTAGTTGAATTAAAGTAAGCCTAGTATTTGGAGCAGTCAGATGTGTGAGGTGGCATTGTCCCACAAAAATCACAATTCCAACCATCCAGTGGCAGTTCTCATGACCTTAAGTTATGGCCAAATTATCTACCCATCACCGACCTCAAGGCAGGAAAAAGACAGACAAAAAACGGCTCATTCATGATGGCCTGCTTTGGGTCATTGGCAGATCTCTTCCTCATACTGACTGCGGGCAAAGCAAGGCGTCGTCTTGTGTAGGTCAGTGACCTGCCAATTCAAAGTGGTCGGGTTGGATTCAGGTCAATGTGTGATTATAGTTTTTACCACCTTCACACATGTGTTTAGACCATTAGTTTTTATGTCTCTAATTACAGATTTGGCGTGCGCATTTTCTACTAGCCACTGTCACGGTTGTTGGTAATTTATGCAAAACGTTGGAGCACAACTGGCTTTTCATGTGGACTGGAGGAGGATCCTGGTGTTTGTGCCAGTGTGAGCATATGGGATGGGTTGCTGAAGCCATATGTGCTGCCAGGTTCAGGCTCATCATTCATTTTGATGATGTACAACTTATGAAGCCCATTCAAGTTAATCCAGTGGTACTGGATCCCCATCGGGGGAATGGTGCTATATAAATGAAAGTGCCTTACATTTGTAAAATAAGACTTTGTGAGAACTACCACAAGAGGCGACATGAGTCCCTGATGTGATGTGAAAAACATCAGGAAGTCCACGATTAAACCAGAAACTATTTGATGTGAGATCTTGGGTTACTTTGTGGTTAATGCTCTGGAGGAGATGCTCCTCCTGCTCCTACACCTGGAGAACCCCCAACGAGAATATGCAAACTCCATATAGACCGGTTCCAAATTGAAACTTGCTGTGAAAGCAGCATTGCAAAGCACTACTCCACCATGCCTGAAACATGAGTGTTATTTAGTACGGGCACTGAACTTCAACATCATATGACAAGAGATTTGATGCTTTATCTCTTCATGCACAGGTACACCTTCCGCATGAGGGTTGCAGATATCCTGAGCATTGGAACGGACCAAGTCACCATCCTGCCCCCCTCGCCCATGTCTGCCGCTGAGGGAAGGTGTCAGCAAGTAAACTACATGATCTCTGGTAAGAAGCTGTCTGGGCTGGTTGTGCCAGCATTTCCACATGCCAGCGAGGAAACTAAAGTGGAGAAAGCAAAACAGGATTGAGCACTCTGTGAGTTGCAGTTGAGCTTCTTGGCAGAGGTGTTGCTGCATTATGACTTTAATTATGGCCATTGTGACTGGGGAAATAAGAAATCACACCCTGCCAAAAAATACAACAAAGCAATAGTCATTCCACGCTTAAGTGGTTTGGCCTTGAAAGCATGGAGTGGTTCTCCTCCACCCTTTTATTCATAGGTTATCAAATATGGGGATGGGTCATAGTTCTGGGTGATTAACAAATATTCTTTTCTCAAAACGAGGACTTGGTCGTTTCAGAAAAATCGACTTGCATTATGACAATTGACACAAAGGTGGACTGAGACAGACTGGGGCTGCATTCAAAGGGGGCCAAAGTGACTCCTTTGTAGTGTCCAACACACAAAGATTTTCTGACTCTCATTATCAGGCTCCTTTTTATCAGACGGTGTCTCTGTCTCATTTTCTGTCCCTTCCTCTGGTCCCGGGGGGGGGGGGACTGGAGTATCTGTGAAGAGGTTTCACACACTATGGCACAGGACGGGCATTTATACACCTAGAAGTCTCCCTCAAGATGAAGGGTTAATGCAATAGTTTCCCAGAAGGCCCCTTTATTGTGATTATGCATATTTTAATGAAATGTTAATATACTCTATAATCTTGGACTTCTTGACTGATTAACACACAGAGTTGCATTCTGACTTAATTCCCATAATTAATTCAGAAACAAAATCAGCCTCAGCTATCAAAGCATATCTGGCCCAAGGTTGCACATTGTGTGGTTTTGTATTGTGAATAAGCATTGTGCTACTGTTTATTTTAAAGGGAACATGAGCGCTGCCTTGATGGACTCTGTCCAAAACAGCCCTCAGTTGGGGACCTTCACTGGATCTTCTGAATGTAGAGGTACGTGTTGGGCTTTAAATTTAATTTGTGTGCACAATGAGGATGATTGCGTTCACGTGTGAAGAAAGTCTGTTCCTTTTGGAACGTCAGCTATCAAGAATGAACAATCAGTGTTTTGGCGTTACTGAATGAATCCCTTTTATATTTGCAAATATGACTTGTTGAAATGCTGCCAATTTAATAAAGACCATATGAAAATCACACGAGCCAAAACAAAGCTTTAAAAGCTCCAGAAATTGGAACCAACTCGAGTCTTTTCAAAAAGTGTAAACGAAGGCAACCCCACTATATCGGGAGTTCAAAGAAAGCTTTCGGGGTCATGCACTACTTTCTTTCATAGTATCACAAACATGTGCTCTCCTTTGATATACAACAGCTGCGGGGAGTGCAGCCATAGGTGTACCTCGAGGTTTTCTCCTGTTCTGGATGTTTGCTGCCGCCTTCCTGCTGCCAACGATTACTTCATAACAGTGAAACATTCAACTGAGATCCAGAGAATACAGATCCTTGTATTGTAAAATTGTGGCTGATTATGATGAACGTGGTCCACCAAGAAGTACGAGGGTCACCAAATAAATTCTTACTGCTGTTGTCTGTCACAACAATGCCACCAGTCACAGTTTAGACTTTTTTTTTTTTTTTTTAATGAGTAGGGTTAGGAAAAGAGTAAACTGGCGCGGTGCAGTTACAAGCTGAACTCGACAAAAGGAAGTGAAGATGAGAAATGCAGCATCTTTTATGTGGTGTGTGATATGTGAAATACAGAATGACGAGGGAAAAAATTGATGCATATTATAGAATTGGGTAGCACATGACAAATGTTTTGGAGTTTTTAATCTTTCTGAGCAAAAATATTCCACAGTCAAATTTCCCTATTTAGATTTTTGGTAGCTTAAGGTAAAGATCGGACTCTGTGCTTCCATTTTTCTAAGTGATACAAATGTAAAGTATTTCTACTGCAGACTTAGGGAGACATCAGACACTTGTGAAACATCAATCATTGAAGTTTTACATTAATTTCTTGTGCTTTGCTTGTAATGGTTAATTGTTATCAATGGTTCCTTGTCATTCTTTACAGATTCCATCAGCTCTGCTCGGTTCATGGCCCCTCTCAACATGGGTGGAGTCATGGGCCAGGTGGAGTTTAACTCCATCTCGAGGATGGCCATGGTCAATGTGTCAGGTGTTGGATCCTGCGATTCAGTCGACGCTTATCTCACAGAGTTCCCCGTCATGTTCGGCCATTTTGCTGATCCCTGCTCTGAAGCGAATATCGGCCCCAGTGTCTTCAACTTCACAGTAAACCCTGCTTCAAATGCTGAGATCGACGTGTCGCAAGTCTTCCAGGAAAGGTCAAACCTCTGTGACCTTTCTCTGGTATTGCACACATGTAGTGGCAGTAAAGTTTGCACAGTTGTCAGTAAAGGTCTGACGCCCTTGACTAAACAAGCCCGATTCACCAAGTACATTGCAGGAAATGTTTATTTCCGATTTAACAGGGACAACACCGACCCAAGAGCTCTAACAGATCTGATGACTATCGGTCAGGTCAATGCCTCCCAAAGAAACATCACTCTCTTTGGTTCCCCAAGTAGTGCCACAAGTTGTACCATGCTGCTTGCAAGCCCAATAGATGCTGCAGATTTGACCGAACTTGGAGTTGCAAACGTTGGTACACCATTACAACTTAAAAAATCCCGTCTCAATGTCACCAGCGACATTTCCTCAATTCGGTTTCTTCTCTACCGCATGGGGTCAGATTACAAGTGTGCTAGAATTTATGACGTAGCGGAGAAAAAGGTCAGTGCAGTTATGAACATGAATGGGAACCAAGGACATATTAGCTTTGTTCAGGCTTCCCCATTTGATTTGACAGAGCTGAGAGTAAACTTGACAAATCTACGGAGTAGAGTTACCACTTACCATGTTCATCACTTCCCTGTCCCTCCAGTTGGGGCGAGTGGTTCAAGTCGGTGTTCCAACGATAATCTCGCTGGCCACTGGAATCCATTCGGAGTCAACACAAGTAGCCCAACGTACCCAACTACGCCTGGATCCACACATGACATGTATGAGATCGGTGACCTTAGTTCCAAGCATGGGTCCCTAGAAGATCAGGATGCAGTGCAGACAACCTTCACAGATCACAATCTCCCTCTGTTTGGCCAGAACAGCATTGTCGGCCGCTCTGTTGTAATTCACCTGCAGGATGGCACAAGGGATGCTTGCACCAGCATCGGTTACCCGGGTGACGTGGTCGTTGGCAAAGCCACATTTCGGAGAGATGTGGTTGGTGAAGTCTGGTTCACACAGCTGGTGGACAAACCTTTGTCTGATGTGGCCATCTTTATGGACGTGTCGTACAGTACTGCCTCAATAACGCCCACCAGAAACCACAACTGGCATGTTCACACTTACCCTATTATGTCCGAGAGGGACGACGATGACATGCGCTGCAGCACAGTAGGAGGTCACTGGAACCCCTTCAGTATTAACACTAGTGACAGCAGCTATGCACTTCATTGTGCGCCATCTCGTCCCATATCCTGTGAGGTGGGAGACCTTTCCAGCAAACATGGCACGCTTGATCTTGGCACCAACATAGGAGGGGTGGCCGCAAAATATTTCTTCACTGATGTCACCTCCTGGTTGTCTATGTCGGGTATTATTGGTCGCTCTGTCGTCATTCATGCCGCAGACAGAGGAGGACCAAGGATCGCATGTGCCAATATTACAATGATGAGGGTACCCAGGGCTCAGATGGGCAGTTGGCGTGGCCCTGAAATGACAAGTGGCCAAATCAGATTTTCCCAAGCAGTTCCACAAGGCCCAACCACTTTGAATGTGTCCCTGAGGAACCTGAGCTCATTAGCTGGAGGTTACCATGTCCATGTATTGCCTCTCAGATCTGGTGGCATAGACCCCTGCTCTGCTGCAAACATTCTAGGCCACTACAACCCCCTAGGCTTCAACATATCAAACTCCCCAGCGCCTGGAATGGGCACTGTTGACCAATATGAGATTGGGGACATAAGTGGGAAGTTTGGTACGCTCGCCAATCAAAATGACTTCAATGCCATCTACATGGATCCTGACATGCCGTTGACTGGACCCTTCAGTGTCGTGGGGCGATCAGTTGTGGTTCACTACACCAATGGATCAAGGTGAGAATAAGTTTACCATTGTGGTTTTAGAGGAACAACTTAGACAAATGATGGAACTGAAACAAGGACCAAAACAAAATGATTCATGAGAAGGTTGACCATATGTTGTATTTCATGAAGTAATTGGTAATCCTCCTTCACTGATCCTTTTGGTGCACATTACCAGAAACTGGGAATTTCAATCTGCATGAATAATATGCTGCATTAACTTGACCGAAATGGAAATGGTCCTCAAATTGGCACAATTCCAAATGTTTCACCACCAACAATATCACAGAAATGGTCGTTGCCAAAGTGTATTTCAAGCTGTGCTTCACTGCAGATTGAGGTGCGCTAATGTCTCTGCGGTTCGTGATCCAGAGGGACAAATGGTTATGGCAAAGGCTTCCTTCAATACCACGGTGTCTGGTACAGTGAGACTGGTGAGAATCAAACTCTTCCAAACATTTCTCAATTATGTCAGATGATTTAACTCTTGATGGGTCCGGTAAAGATGTGTGGTCACTGCTTTCATGTCTGCCAAATAAAACAAACACTTTTTTAGCTATCCGTTAAAGTATAAATTGCTAAAAATTGTTTTTAACAAACTTGCATTTGGGACTTTTAGAGCCAAAGTATTTAGGAGTAGTCCTTGAATTATTCTTTCACAAGTTTTTGAAAACTATATTTTATATTGACTGCTCATCTTTTGTCTTTTGGTCCGAGCACATGTAGGATATCACTGCTTTCTACACCTCACTTCTACATTACTTTGGACAAAATACAGCTTTATATCAAATGTATAAACATTTGAAAAGGAACATTCCATGATATGTCACGTTTTGTAAATGGCTGTTGTCATTGTCTGCGTTGTGTCTCTCATATTTATCTTCAGGTAGCAAATGTCAGAAAATGCGTTGTGAAACCAAATATCCCAGGTTCTTGACTTGGCAGAGCTACATCTCAAACCTGGCTAACTGTGAAAAGTAGATTTCATAAGTGTTGTCAAAACTGCAATACTGGTGTGAAATGATGCAGATATCAACATTTCCAGAGTCGAGGTGTTCGCTGGTAGAGATGGAGCACTTGTGGTGTTTCTGGCTTACTCACCAGGAGCCCAGCTGCCACAAAAACATGACGCTGTACTTCTGCTGAGCTGCTCAGATGGTGAATTCATTAATGACTACTTGCAATAGCGAGCTGTGGAGGAAAAGATCAGGAGCTTATCTGAGCATCCATCTGCTGTCTCGGGATACACGGAGAATCCTGAACCAGGAACGTCGCTCACAGTACAGCAGTTTCTGTCAGCTGCCCTCCAAAGCCCCCATACTGAGCCCTGCGCTGCCTCTATGGCTCCAAAAGAGACATTGAGAAGGAAACTGTCTAATCAATGAACAAAATAGTCTGTAGAGATAATAATTTTTTTCCTTGTTTCAGCAAAAGATGATGCTCTTCCAGTTGAATGTGAAAATGTATTGAATAAATTTAATAATGTAATTTTTTTTTCTTTTTCTAATTCCCGTCACTCCAGATTCAACAAGTGTTTCCTGATGGAAGCAGCAGTGATACGACATTGGAGATGGATCTTCAAACGGTCTCAAATCGAACTGTGAGTACTCTTGATGCATTGCATGAATCCTTAAGTGTCTTATAACTGATGGCCTTAAGGTTTCAGGACCAGTGGTGTCATGATGAAATCTATTCAGTTCTATAGTGACTAAACAACAAAACTGAACATGTGCAATTGTATGAAACATGATGATACACAGCCACGAAGATGGTGGTTCCACGTGGAAACGATGACATGTTATTGCATTTACATTGCATATGTATTGGATCAAATGACGAAATGTTGGATTTGACCCCTTTTTGCAGACATCTCAGGTCCAGATGCTGATCATGATGTACCGGATAAACGCCAGCAACAGCCAGTGCACTGGTCTGGGGGGCACATACAATCCCTTCAACATGACCTCAATGGTAAGGGCAAACTGCAAGTTATTTCTTTGATTCAATAATACAGTGGATTTTGACAATCCACAGAAATGAGAATCCCTGAGAAAAAGTAGTAATGGAAAAAACTAGTCATATTGGAAGTGGAACATCTGCAGCATGGTGTTGCTCTTTATGGTAGTGGTATATATTTTTTTAATTATTTCCTTTATTCATACTTGATTTTGCTTTAATCAAATTCTTCTTGGATTATCGACTTTCACTGAAACCAGTAAACATGCAAAGCCAAATGTGTTTATTTTGTTTCAGCTTGCATTTTCATTTGAGGGAATGTTGCATCTGCTTCATTAGACTCAGCTCTTGATCATATAACATGGAAAGTTATTGTCGTCGTATATAAAATTCAAAAATGTATTTCCAAGATGTGCGATATGAGGGAAAAACGACGATCTAGGACAGCATGCAGCCTGTCGGCCATACAAGGAAACTTCCTCCTTAAATTCTTTAAACACCAGCCTCCAGAGGTTATGTTGGTTTCAAACATTTACAAGAGAAGTTCTGTATAGGACTCTGAAGCGAGTAACCTTTTTTCCTTTGAGCTCCACTATGGTGGCAAACGATGTGATTTTTGTGGTTTATGTGTGATGTGCCTCATTTCTTCTTTCAGGCTCCCAGCTGCTCATTGCAGAACCCGCTGAGCTGTGTTGTCGGGGAAATATCTGCACGACATGGAAACATTAGCCTGACCCAGAGACAACACCTCACTGACAGCAACATCCAACTCGCTGGAGACTTCACAGGTGTGTAGCTTAAGCAAATACAAACAAATACTCATCCTTACTTGTAGAGACGCACACAAAACACAACAGTTGTAATGCCGTATCAAGTCCACGTGGATAACGTACACTACAGGCAAATAGTCTCAGACTGAATGTTATCCGTGTCTAGCGAGCCTGAGCCAACTTGTGATTGGCTGAGAGTCCAGGTGAAGCGAGGCGCCTTCCAAAGGGGAGAGAGAGAGAGTCACAAAAAAAGTGTCTGATGCTTAGCGGCCACAAGGGTGCCTTTTTTACACAGGTGAAAGGAGAGGATTTTCAGCATTCCACTTCTGTCGGGTCTGAAGGCTGGGCAAGTAGAAACGGATGAAATGCTTCCAGAAGTGGTCGGCCAACAGCTGACTATGGCGCCAACGCCTACCACACAGGAGCTCGGAGTCAGGATACACCACCTGCAGGAGAGAGGCATCTGGCCGACGGATGAGCAATGAGTTGGGGGTTATTAGATCAGGGTCTGCGATGTCTGCGGCTGTGTAGCCTAATGGTTTGGAGTTGAGAATCCCCTCAATTAGCAGGCCGGGGGACTTGGTGGCCTGCTCTGGTGGCCTGCTCTGGCGCAAGGTCAGCACCTCCTCTGTCACGAGCTGAGCTCCAAGGGTCACTTGCAGGACTTGTTTGACCGAGCGTATCTCACGCTCCCAGCAGCCGCCAAAGTGGGGGGCGTTGGGTGGATTGAACTTCCAGTCGATCTGCTGAGAGGCGAGCAGGGATTTGAATATCTGGAACAAGGTCAGCGAATTCTTCCCGCAGCTCTCGATCGCCACCTCTGAAGTTAGTTCCCTGGTCTGAGATTAGCTCAAATGGCTTTCCTCTGCGGGCGATGAACCATCTCAGGGCCATGAGGAATGAGTCCGCATTCAAAGAGCAGGTCGAGGTGCACAGCCCTGGTGGTCATGCATTTAAAGATTATTCCCCAGCGCTTTTCACTCCTCCTTCCAATCTTCAGAGTATGGTCCGAAGCAGTCTACTCCTGTTGAGTAAAATGCTGGCTTGAAGAGTCGAACTCTGGATGGAGGCAGGTCGGCTATTCTCGGGATCTGTGGCTTTCCGTGCCATTTCTGACAATCCTGGCAGCTACGCTGAAAGCGGCGGATAGCTTCTCGCCCTCCTGGTAGCCAATACTTGCGGCACATCTCTGAGAAGACCCTCTCTGGGTCTGGATGGTGCAGGCGGTCATCATACTCTCTGATGAGCAGCTGTGTGACTGGATGTTTGGTTCCAGCTGGTTGCTATGGCGCAGCCGTCCGCCAACATGGATGAGCTTGTCATTGTGGTCAAACTCTGGCGCAAGCTTGAAAAGTCGGCTGCTCTTTGCGACTGGTTTCCCTGACTGTAGCTGGGCATAATCGATGGGAAAACTGTCTTGTTGAACCTGCTGTAGCAGAGCCAGCTGAGCTGGCCCATAGGCTGTGACGTTGCCTGGGGCCGCCCCATGTAGGGTCTTAGTTGTGGCAGTCAGAAGGTCTTTGAAGGATGGGAACTGCATAGCATCTGGGAGATGACTTGGCATAGCAATAGTGAGGCCACAGAACAGAGGTTTCTTGAGCTCTTCACCCTGATCTGACTCTGTCTGAAGCTGGGGACTTGGTGGCCATTTGTCTGGATCGTACCATAGGAAAGTTGGGCCTTGACCCCAGCGGCTGTCTGGTGCCAACATGTCGAGAGGTTTTCCGCGAGTCATGTCGTCGGCAGGGTTCTGTGCAGAATCAATGTGTCGCCCTCCGTTAGATCTTCAATTTGTCACACGTGTGCCAACAAACACTTTGCATCGGCATGACTTAGATTGTAGTCAAGTGAGCACAGTTGTAGAGTCCGACCAGAGCACCACCCGCTTGGTGGGTAGTGGGAGTTCAGATTTGAGGGTCTGAGCCGTTTGTACTCCGGTCAGAGCGGCACACAACTCCAGGCGTGGGATTGACTGCTGCTTTCTTGGTGCAACCCTGGATCTTTCTAAAGACGATTCTGATTCTGATTCTTCTGTTGTCATCTTGCAGTAATGAATGCTACTTGGACTACCCCACAAGGGTTCTCGGTTCGGAGGTATGCCACAGAGCCATAGGCTTTCTCTGAGGCATCACAGGACACATGGATCTCACGCTCACCGGTGACAGAGTCTAACTCACGGCCAGTGTAGTACCTCGAGAGTGCTATGCTTTGTAAGTGAGGTAGCTTGTCCTCCCACTCTCACCATGCAGCTAGCAGTGTTTTTTGTCCGAGTGTTTGATGACAACCTTGGCCCTGGTGGTGTTAGGTACGAGAAAGCCAAGGGGGTCATATTGGCTCGCCACCACTTTGTAGATAAAGCGCATGATGACAACTTCTTCTGTGGCTAAAGCTGCCCGACACTTGAAGGAAAGGGTGTCCTCTTGGCAGACCCAGGGCCGATTCTTCTTGACCTGGGTGACCTTGGGCAATCCACTTTTCGGCACTAGACGGTCTCTCCTCAGCAGGGAGGTGACGGATGGTATCTGGATGGGTACTATCCCACTGGCGCATCTTGAAGCCTCCCTCGGCAAGGAGAGTCTGCAGCTTGTCAATGATAGGTTTGGCATCTGCAGCGGTAGGCACACTCTGAAGACATCCACGTAGAAATGTCTTAACACGGAGTCTCTCACTGCATTAGCTGCCTGGGTGTGGTCGATGACATGCTTTTGTAGGGCGTATGTAGCGCAGCAGGGGCTACAGGTTGTGCCGAAGGAAAGCACCTTCCACTGGTAGACGGTGGGTTGTTCGTCATGCTTGAACTCCCTCCAGAGGAAGCGGAGGAGAGGCTCATCCTCCGGAAGTAGTCTGACCTGCTGAAACATCCCCCGTATGTCACTGCTGAAGGCCACACGATGTTCTCTGAATCGCAGGAGAACTGATAGGAGAGGTGGACCGAGGGTTGGACCAGAGAGCAAGAGTTTGTTCAGGTCTGCGCCATTGTACTGGAAAGAACAGTTAAAAACCACTGTTTGCCATTGTGCTCGACAAGTTGGTGAGGGATGTACCAGCTGCTTGACGTGTTCTCCGCACCATGTGGTAATTTTGCCACATAGCTAGCCTGCTCAAATCTCTGGATCTCTGCGTCGTAGACATGAGTGGTCTCAGGGCTCTTTGCCAACCGCCTTTCCGTATTCCGGAGCTGAAGGAGTACTGACTTCTTTGGTGTACACAGCTGAGGAAAGTTCTTCACGCGTAGCAGTGGCGTGGCATAACGGCGGACCCCATCAAACCTTTACTCACACAGTCTGCTTATCCAAGCGTTCAAGGGCCTCTTTGTCGTGCCGTGACCTCATGCTGGCCTTTTCGCTGTGCCATGGGAGGACGTCCAGCTGCCACAGTCTCAACGTGTTGGTAGATGTTGACTGGAGGTGCCCCAAAGGTGGTGAAAAGACAGCATTGTTGTATGAGGTACTGCTTTAGATTGTGGGTCGGACCTTGCAGTGTCCATCTGAGACGGGTGCGGGTGGCAACAGGTGCACCAGGGGGACCGAAGATGGCTGGCTCGACTGGAGACACCAAATGGGGGTGGTCTGAGCCAATGAGCAGTAGCGAGACAATGTCTTTGAATGAAGGGATAGGCAGCTTCCTCAAGTGCTTGTATTTGCTCTGCAGTGCTTTGAAGGGATACATGAGCTGGCTTAGGTGCGGTGAAGGCTCACTGGATATCGTAGACCATGGCTGGGGAACAGGCTGGAGAGATGCTAAATGCGGTGGCTTATAGCACTTGGTTTGGACAAAGATTTGCTCTCGCTGGACTTCGCTGGGTCAGGCCTTCTCTCAGCCTTCTCAGTCTTGGCTAGATTTCTCTCACTGACATCATGCAGAACCCGCTGAGCTGTGTTGTCGGGGAAATATCTGCACGACATGGAAACATTAGCCTGACCCAGAGACAACACCTCACTGACAGCAACATCCAACTCGCTGGAGACTTCACAGGTGTGTAGCTTAAGCAAATACAAACAAATACTCATCCTTACTTGTAGAGACGCACACAAAACACAACAGTTGTAATGCCGTATCAAGTCCACGTGGATAACGTACACTACAGGCAAATAGTCTCAGACTGAATGTTATCCGTGTCTAGCGAGCCTGAGCCAACTTGTGATTGGCTGAGAGTCCAGGTGAAGCGAGGCGCCTTCCAAAGGGGAGAGAGAGAGAGTCACAAAAAAAGTGTCTGATGCTTAGCGGCCACAAGGGTGCCTTTTTTACACAGGTGAAAGGAGAGGATTTTCAGCATTCCACTTCTGTCGGGTCTGAAGGCTGGGCAAGTAGAAACGGATGAAATGCTTCCAGAAGTGGTCGGCCAACAGCTGACTATGGCGCCAACGCCTACCACACAGGAGCTCGGAGTCAGGATACACCACCTGCAGGAGAGAGGCATCTGGCCGACGGATGAGCAATGAGTTGGGGGTTATTAGATCAGGGTCTGCGATGTCTGCGGCTGTGTAGCCTAATGGTTTGGAGTTGAGAATCCCCTCAATTAGCAGGCCGGGGGACTTGGTGGCCTGCTCTGGTGGCCTGCTCTGGCGCAAGGTCAGCACCTCCTCTGTCACGAGCTGAGCTCCAAGGGTCACTTGCAGGACTTGTTTGACCGAGCGTATCTCACGCTCCCAGCAGCCGCCAAAGTGGGGGGCGTTGGGTGGATTGAACTTCCAGTCGATCTGCTGAGAGGCGAGCAGGGATTTGAATATCTGGAACAAGGTCAGCGAATTCTTCCCGCAGCTCTCGATCGCCACCTCTGAAGTTAGTTCCCTGGTCTGAGATTAGCTCAAATGGCTTTCCTCTGCGGGCGATGAACCATCTCAGGGCCATGAGGAATGAGTCCGCATTCAAAGAGCAGGTCGAGGTGCACAGCCCTGGTGGTCATGCATTTAAAGATTATTCCCCAGCGCTTTTCACTCCTCCTTCCAATCTTCAGAGTATGGTCCGAAGCAGTCTACTCCTGTTGAGTAAAATGCTGGCTTGAAGAGTCGAACTCTGGATGGAGGCAGGTCGGCTATTCTCGGGATCTGTGGCTTTCCGTGCCATTTCTGACAATCCTGGCAGCTACGCTGAAAGCGGCGGATAGCTTCTCGCCCTCCTGGTAGCCAATACTTGCGGCACATCTCTGAGAAGACCCTCTCTGGGTCTGGATGGTGCAGGCGGTCATCATACTCTCTGATGAGCAGCTGTGTGACTGGATGTTTGGTTCCAGCTGGTTGCTATGGCGCAGCCGTCCGCCAACATGGATGAGCTTGTCATTGTGGTCAAACTCTGGCGCAAGCTTGAAAAGTCGGCTGCTCTTTGCGACTGGTTTCCCTGACTGTAGCTGGGCATAATCGATGGGAAAACTGTCTTGTTGAACCTGCTGTAGCAGAGCCAGCTGAGCTGGCCCATAGGCTGTGACGTTGCCTGGGGCCGCCCCATGTAGGGTCTTAGTTGTGGCAGTCAGAAGGTCTTTGAAGGATGGGAACTGCATAGCATCTGGGAGATGACTTGGCATAGCAATAGTGAGGCCACAGAACAGAGGTTTCTTGAGCTCTTCACCCTGATCTGACTCTGTCTGAAGCTGGGGACTTGGTGGCCATTTGTCTGGATCGTACCATAGGAAAGTTGGGCCTTGACCCCAGCGGCTGTCTGGTGCCAACATGTCGAGAGGTTTTCCGCGAGTCATGTCGTCGGCAGGGTTCTGTGCAGAATCAATGTGTCGCCCTCCGTTAGATCTTCAATTTGTCACACGTGTGCCAACAAACACTTTGCATCGGCATGACTTAGATTGTAGTCAAGTGAGCACAGTTGTAGAGTCCGACCAGAGCACCACCCGCTTGGTGGGTAGTGGGAGTTCAGATTTGAGGGTCTGAGCCGTTTGTACTCCGGTCAGAGCGGCACACAACTCCAGGCGTGGGATTGACTGCTGCTTTCTTGGTGCAACCCTGGATCTTTCTAAAGACGATTCTGATTCTGATTCTTCTGTTGTCATCTTGCAGTAATGAATGCTACTTGGACTACCCCACAAGGGTTCTCGGTTCGGAGGTATGCCACAGAGCCATAGGCTTTCTCTGAGGCATCACAGGACACATGGATCTCACGCTCACCGGTGACAGAGTCTAACTCACGGCCAGTGTAGTACCTCGAGAGTGCTATGCTTTGTAAGTGAGGTAGCTTGTCCTCCCACTCTCACCATGCAGCTAGCAGTGTTTTTTGTCCGAGTGTTTGATGACAACCTTGGCCCTGGTGGTGTTAGGTACGAGAAAGCCAAGGGGGTCATATTGGCTCGCCACCACTTTGTAGATAAAGCGCATGATGACAACTTCTTCTGTGGCTAAAGCTGCCCGACACTTGAAGGAAAGGGTGTCCTCTTGGCAGACCCAGGGCCGATTCTTCTTGACCTGGGTGACCTTGGGCAATCCACTTTTCGGCACTAGACGGTCTCTCCTCAGCAGGGAGGTGACGGATGGTATCTGGATGGGTACTATCCCACTGGCGCATCTTGAAGCCTCCCTCGGCAAGGAGAGTCTGCAGCTTGTCAATGATAGGTTTGGCATCTGCAGCGGTAGGCACACTCTGAAGACATCCACGTAGAAATGTCTTAACACGGAGTCTCTCACTGCATTAGCTGCCTGGGTGTGGTCGATGACATGCTTTTGTAGGGCGTATGTAGCGCAGCAGGGGCTACAGGTTGTGCCGAAGGAAAGCACCTTCCACTGGTAGACGGTGGGTTGTTCGTCATGCTTGAACTCCCTCCAGAGGAAGCGGAGGAGAGGCTCATCCTCCGGAAGTAGTCTGACCTGCTGAAACATCCCCCGTATGTCACTGCTGAAGGCCACACGATGTTCTCTGAATCGCAGGAGAACTGATAGGAGAGGTGGACCGAGGGTTGGACCAGAGAGCAAGAGTTTGTTCAGGTCTGCGCCATTGTACTGGAAAGAACAGTTAAAAACCACTGTTTGCCATTGTGCTCGACAAGTTGGTGAGGGATGTACCAGCTGCTTGACGTGTTCTCCGCACCATGTGGTAATTTTGCCACATAGCTAGCCTGCTCAAATCTCTGGATCTCTGCGTCGTAGACATGAGTGGTCTCAGGGCTCTTTGCCAACCGCCTTTCCGTATTCCGGAGCTGAAGGAGTACTGACTTCTTTGGTGTACACAGCTGAGGAAAGTTCTTCACGCGTAGCAGTGGCGTGGCATAACGGCGGACCCCATCAAACCTTTACTCACACAGTCTGCTTATCCAAGCGTTCAAGGGCCTCTTTGTCGTGCCGTGACCTCATGCTGGCCTTTTCGCTGTGCCATGGGAGGACGTCCAGCTGCCACAGTCTCAACGTGTTGGTAGATGTTGACTGGAGGTGCCCCAAAGGTGGTGAAAAGACAGCATTGTTGTATGAGGTACTGCTTTAGATTGTGGGTCGGACCTTGCAGTGTCCATCTGAGACGGGTGCGGGTGGCAACAGGTGCACCAGGGGGACCGAAGATGGCTGGCTCGACTGGAGACACCAAATGGGGGTGGTCTGAGCCAATGAGCAGTAGCGAGACAATGTCTTTGAATGAAGGGATAGGCAGCTTCCTCAAGTGCTTGTATTTGCTCTGCAGTGCTTTGAAGGGATACATGAGCTGGCTTAGGTGCGGTGAAGGCTCACTGGATATCGTAGACCATGGCTGGGGAACAGGCTGGAGAGATGCTAAATGCGGTGGCTTATAGCACTTGGTTTGGACAAAGATTTGCTCTCGCTGGACTTCGCTGGGTCAGGCCTTCTCTCAGCCTTCTCAGTCTTGGCTAGATTTCTCTCACTGACATCATGCAGAGCAAGCGTGTGTCTGCTATTGCATGTTTTACAGCACATCTTCAGATCACATTCATCTGATCTGTGTTCTCTGCCGCACCGCCAACATCGGTTGTTGTCCTGAATACAGCTGCGTTTCTGGGTGGTGCTGAGCAGCTTGAAATTTGTACAATTGTTCAGAGTGTGCTTGTAGTTGTCACAGAATGGAAAGAACTTCTTTACCTCTTGACTGGTGGGAAGAGTGGATTTGGCCGGCTCCCTAACTGGTGTAGGTTCAGCCCCCAGCATAAGGACCGAGGCCCTTGGTGATGACTTGACAGTACTCTTGGAGTATCCAGCTCAAGTTGCTCCTTTATACCAAGCTGCTCCAACATAATCACCAGGGATCTGACATTCAGGGCGAACAACCTGAATGACTTGATGTCACCGCTCTGGATGTTGGGGCCGTCCATCAGTTCAGCAATCCACTGAAGGGCAAGTTGGTGTGGTTGCCCATACTGCTGGTTTAAAGCTGCCAGTGTCCATGAAGGGATAACCAGAATTGCTGTAAGAATGTTCCACCAGCAATGCTTCCTCCAGCTTCAGATGATCCACTAATATTTGGAACTTGAAATGTTCAGTGGCATCTCTAGGAAGGAGATTGTCCAGGGTGATGAGGAGTCATCCAAAGTCCCTTGGGTTTGGACGGTTGAAGTCCGGGATTGTAGGAGTAGGTCTTCTGTATGATCTTTCCTATCCACCAGGGGGAGCCACCGAGCGTCGACGTCTGGGCTTGTGTCGAGGTGAAGGTGGACTCCATCCATCATGCCGGTCTGGAGAGTAGCCACCTCGGTGTGATGGGTCTCTGTATTCTCTGGCGAAAAAACGAGAGTCTCTGTGGCTGGTGTCGCGCTCAGGTGAGCGGTGGTGGCTGGACTGCTCATAGTTATAACTGTAGCGCTCCTCTTTGGACTCATAGATATGTCGCGGGGCTTGGTGCGTGCTGACTCAGGAGAGTGCTTGGGTGAGGGAGAGTCATATCTGGATGTTTCCCTGTAGTCTTTTGTCTCTCTGCTATAATCATGACGCCTGTCAGAGGACGGTCGTGGTGGCGTCTTCCTTCTAGGCACGGTCTCCCTGTCCCGGAAGTGGACTGACGATGCGTACCTGGATGAATCACCTCCGTAATCCAGCCGTTCTCGGTAAAGTCTTTCTCTAGCGGCTACAGTACGAGGCACTGGGCGGGATCCGCTGGGCTCCGCTTTGGCTCGGAGCTCTTCATTCTGTGAATCAGGCCCGCTCTGGTCCTCCTCATCTAGCCACTCTCTGGACTGTGACTCGGAGGATCTCTTGGTTTAAGATCTGGTCGGGAGATCACGTAAGTCGTAGTCTTGCAAGGAGGTGGGGAGAGACTGCTGCCTCCTGGATCATGCACGGGACTCGTCATCCGAGGTGGTAAACATCTTGGTCCGCTGCAAGCTCTGGATCCAGCTCGAAGGACCACTTTGTAGGGAAGAAGACTGGCTTCCTTGAATTGAAGATGTGTTGGATCGTTAGGTAGAGCCCACAGTGGGTGATCAGTCAGAATCACTCGAGTCCCTTGGTGGATGATGGTTTATTGAATCATGGCCGAAACTGGCGCTAATGATGAACAAGGCTGCTCTGTGGACCTTAACAGCTTCAACCATGAAAAATGGGGAAAGACAAACCTTTTACAATACAATAGCTCCCTCTGCTGGTAGCACAAATAACTACAACCGGCTGTGGTGGGAGGTCACGTGACAACAAGTGAACACGTGACAAGTGAACATGCGGGAAGTCCTTGCATTATAGCCAATTAGCTGGATTGTCAGTCAATATCACAGCAACGAGTTAAACTATACACAGAGGGCTCTTAACAGATGGTCGACGAGGTGAAACTGAAGGAAAATGCCCGAATGGCAACATACAACTTTAACAGAAAGGAAAATCACTGCACGAGGCCTAGCTCGGTAGGAAAAGTCCGAGCTAACATTTAGCAATGCTAAACAGATGAGAAACACTACCAATTTAGCTTAAGCAAATACAAACAAATACCCATCCTTACTTGTAGAGACGCACACAAAACACAGAACAGTTGTAATGCCGTATCAAGTCTGTGCGGATAACGTACACTACAGGCAAATAGTCTCGGACTGAATGCTACCAGTGTATAGCGAGCCTGAGCCAACTTGTCATTGGCTGAGAGTCCAGGTCAAGCGCGGTGTCTTCCGAAGGGGGGAGAGAGAGAGTCACAAAAAAAGTGTCGGATCCTTAGCGGGCAGAAGGGTGCATTTTTTACCCCGGTGAAAGGAGAGATTGGCAAATTGATAAGCTGCTGATCCAACTTCATGAGTACACTCTCTAATTGAGTTTATTTTCTGTGAATGTGTCGAAGCCATTGAGTCTCATTTCTCCGGGTGTTCTCAGTGGTGCACAGGTCTCTGGTGTTGATGGACGGAGGAACCATCCTCTCCTGTGCTGACATCATCCCAGAGTCTCCCTCAGGAGAGCTGATCTTTCCCAACGTGGCCAACTTCAGCCGGTGAGTGCCACAAACCAGACTGAATGACTTCTCACTAGGGAAGAAAAATTGTTTTATCTGTCGGGACTTTTAAACATCCTGAGGCAAAAAGTGAAAGACTTTCGGGAGTATTGTAACTTGTATGTACAGTGGTGCTAAAGTCGATACGTTACTTATTTGGAATCAACTGGTAACTGGCAGGCATGAGCAGAAGGTTCTCGGGTATCGGGTGGAGTCGGACTGACTTGAACCGAGACTCTCAACTCTCATGTACAGGCCTGGGTTCTCCGAGTTGATGCCCTAAGATATGGCGGTGGCCAAGTAGGGGTCACGAGCATGCGCGTGTGCGTATATACACATATAGTGGAGCTGATAAGTTCATTTTTTCACTAGCATACTTCACTTAGTGATACAATTATGAAATTTGGTACATACCTTCTCCATACCCTAACTAAAAAAAAATCCTGGGTGTCTACTCAAAATTTAAAAATGGCGGCTATTTTTTCAAGATGGCTGCCAGTCAAGGTTTTAGCGACCAGTGTTTTTGCTTTTGGTAATCTTTTTATTCCATTTCTTTTGTTTCATATACCTTAAGTAGAGTATATATGCACAAGTCTGATGTATTTCTGTTAAAGAGGTCATATGGCATGTAAAAACAAAGATGGCGTCCAATATGGCAGCTAAAATCATGAAATTATATTGTCCAAAAATATGTTTGGCATAGAAAAATGCTCTTTTATCACACCACACCAACACTACAAATATTTTTACAATAAATCTGCATGCCTAAGTTCAGTTTTGCATGTCTAAGTTCAATTTAGGTGGTGGTGCTTTAGTTAGTCTTAGTTTAAAAGAGTGAATGTCAGTGCACAACCAGGGCACACTGGTGACTTCACTGCTGTGTAACTCAGCATGGGGTTCAGTGTCAGCTAATCTTGCTTTACTAATGCTGTACCTAGCTTTACTAACTCCAAAATGGTAGACTAGGACTAGTTGTAGTGTAGTTTAGTTTAGTGTCCCAAAGTGAGTCTGCTTGAACTTAACTGTTCTCACGAGGAGGCAGATCTTTGTCCATGCCAGATATGCTGCATCACAGGGGAGCAAATCTATCATGGTCAAAGCCAATGACACAGATGTCCTTGTAATTGGCCTAAGCATGTTCCCAATTCTGCAAGCCATAGGTCTGGAGAAGCTGTGGCTCGCGTTTGGCCAAGGTCAGAGGTGGATAGGTATTCACAACCTGTACAACAGTGTTGGTGCAGAGATGGCTAAAGGCATGCTATTCTTCCATGCATTTACAGGTTGTGACGTTGTCTCAGCCTTCAGAAACATAGGAAAGAAAACAGCCTGGCAAACATGGAACATATTTCCTGAAGCCACCTCAGTCTTTTCTGAACTGTATGACAGGTCAAGCACTCTAGACAGTGTAGATGAGGCCAAACTTGACCTATTTGCCAGAAAGCAGAGACCTTATGAAGCCATCCCTCCAACCAGAGCAGCTCTGCTCCAACACACCAAACGCTCAGCATATCAGGCAGGCGTGTGGGCTCAGGCAATTCTGCGCCAGCCAGAACCAGAGAGTCCTGCTGACTGGGGTTGGGAAAAGGTTGTTGAGGAATGGAAAGTCTTTTGGACAGCAATCTCTCCCATTGCAAAGAGTTGTGAACAACTCACTAAATGTGGCTGCAAGTCTGCCTGCCACGGCAGATGCAAATGCTACAGGCTTGGGTGGCATGTACAGCTTTATGCCGCTGCAAATGTGAGGTGTAAGTAGCTTCTGGAGCTTTTTCTTTATTTTATTATTTATTATTTGTTTATTATTTAGTTAGTTTCTAATGTCAGTGTCAACATCATGACCACATATCATAAAAAAAATGGGCACTGAAAGTGTCTAAAATGGACTGAAATTGGTGCAATTGGGGGCCATCTTGAAATTTTGCGCGGACACCCAAACTTTTCCAAAGAGTGGGTTATAGTGAGCATTTGTGCCAATTTTCATGTTTGTATCACAAACTGAAGTATTTTTCCACTAATCAGCTCTACTAATAAAACAAATGCACTCTAATCGGTAATGCAAGAGTGTTCAGTGTGGATACACCTGCTTATCATTGTGAATTCAATTTTGTTTGCATTTACTCGTGTGTGTGTGTTTGTCAATGTGAAGAAAAAACACATTTGGAGTTAATTGGAGGTTCTAAATTGCCCATAATTGTGTGCGCGTGGTGACCTGCCCAAGGTGTAGTCTGTCCACGCTCATTGTCGGCTGATTTCCAAGGCAGTGAATTGAATGAAAAGGTTTAAAGGATGGATGGAAAGATCTAACTTGCTGAGCAGGTAATTTTCTTTCTCAGTTTGGTTATTGTTTCAAAACTATTCTTGAGAAAACCTTTTGACTGAATCACTGTAGTGAGAGAACCTCCACCGGCCAAACCTTCAAGCTCGAAAGGAAATTCCATCTTTAGCCACAGAGCATCTATATAGCAACATATGTTCTTTTGCTGTTCATGTGGAGTGTATCGTAAAGGTGGTGCCTCATGGAAAATCTACTCGAAAATACATCCATTAAAATAAATGGGTGTTCTTGTTAATATGATTTAATTGATCATTCTTTAAGCACCAACTAGCTCACCATGTAAACTGAGAATTACTATGAACAAGTTCACAAAGTGTGACTGGGATGATTGCTGGAAACACTTCAAAAACCCAATTTAAGCCAAGAAACGTATTTGACATTTGGTCCTGAAATCGACTTTAATGCCGCGTCTTTTGCCAAGTTTCAGTTTTCACATTAAAACATTTGTCGAATATTCATGCAAGAGGATTATTGAAATTTAGAAACTGCTGTATTTATAATTATTGTGCATGTGTTCGGGACTTGAAGTGATCATGCTACTGTGGGACGAGTGTCGGTATGACGATGGATCCGCACCATGGACGAGGACACGCCATGCATTTAAGAGTGTGCTATTAAATGGCAATGAATGACTGTCAAACCAAATCGCTTCAGTGAGCAACTCGTTGAGGCCCGAGTCCATTAATTGAACCCTTTTGTTAACACTTGGTAATGACGCATCTCTCTGGTGCTCAATCAGGTAGCAGTTAGCCACTCCGCTATATATGCTAATACTAAATCTCAGATGTTGAAGCCCATAAATCAACAATGCATTACTTGAATAGGAGCCCTATGAATATTAACTTGTTTAATTCATGTTTATTTGGGGGGGTGTCTGTAATGAGTCAACAGTTTGTTGGACTGACTTGCACAGTCCTGACGTATCACAACATTATGAGCAACTCTACTTCAGGCATTCACACCTTCAAAAGCCACCAAAAATAGGTCACTGCTGTGAGTCACCGCTGGCAACTCTTACCTGTCCAGGTTGCGAAGGCATCCAGCGTAGCTTTTGTGGAAATCAAACACGCGGATCAAAAGGTCCATTGTGATTGAATAGAACCTTAATGCACCGGAGAAGAAAGATTATAAGATTTAGATCAGACAAGAGTTAAGTAACTGCAACAACATTAAAGAGGCAGCTATTGACTCCGTTTAAATTTCCAGGGAATTATAAAGCGGAATGTATCCTAGTTTCCTACAGCACATTCAGAGGCTTTGGCTTTGGTTAGTTGAATTAAAGTAAACCTAGTACTTGGAGCAGTCAGATGTGTGAGGTGGCATTGTCCCACAAAAATCACAATTCCAACCATCCAGTGGCAGTTCTCATGACCTTAAGTTATGGCCAAATTATCTACCCATCACCGACCTCAAGGCAGGAAAAAGACAAACAAAAAACGGCTCATTCATGATGGCCTGCTTTGGGTCATTGGCAGATCTCTTCCTCATACTGACTGCGGGCAAAGCAAGGCGTCGTCTTGTGTAGGTCAGTGACCTGCCAATTCAAAGTGGTCGGGTTGGATTCAGGTCAATGTGTGATTATAGTTTTTACCACCTTCACACATGTGTTTAGACCATTAGTTTTTATGTCTCTAATTACAGATTTGGCGTGCGCATTTTCTACTAGCCACTGTCACGGTTGTTGGTAATTTATGCAAAACGTCATTGAGCACAACTGGCTTTTCATGTGGACTGGAGGAGGATCCTGGTGTTTGTGCCAGTGTGAGCATATGGGATGGGTTGCTGAAGCCATATGTGCTGCCAGGTTCAGGCTCATCATTAATTTTGATGATGTACAACTTATGAAGCCCATTCAAGTTAATCCAGTGGTACTGGATCCCCATCGGGGGAATGGTGCTATATAAATGAAAGTGCCTTACATTTGTAAAATAAGACTTTGTGAGAACTACCACAAGAGGCGACATGAGTCCCTGATGTGATGTGAAAAACATCAGGAAGTCCACGATTAAACCAGAAACTATTTGATGTGAGATCTTGGGTTACTTTGTGGTTAATGCTCTGGAGGGGATGCTCCTCCTGCTCCTACACCTGGAGAACCCCCAGCGAGAATATGCAAACTCCATATAGACCGGTTCCAAATTGAAACTTGCTGTGAAAGCAGCATTGCAAAGCACTACTCCACCATGCCTGAAACATGAGTGTTATTTAGTACGGGCACTGAACTTCAACATCATATGACTAGAGATTTGATGCTTTATCTCTTCATGCACAGGTACGCCTTCCGCATGAGGGTTGCAGATATCCTGAGCATTGGAACGGACCAAGTCACCATCCTGCCCCCCTCGCCCATGTCTGCCGCTGAGGGAAGGTGTCAGCAAGTAAACTACATGATCTCTGGTAAGAAGCTGTCTGGGCTGGTTGTGCCAGCATTTCCACATGCCAGCGAGGAAACTAAAGTGGAGAAAGCAAAACAGGATTGAGCACTCTGTGAGTTGCAGTTGAGCTTCTTGGCAGAGGTGTTGCTGCATTATGACTTTAATTATGGCCATAGTGACTGGGGAAATAACAAATCACACCCTGCCAAAAAATACAACAAAGCAATAGTCATTCCACGCTTAAGTGGTTTGGCCTTGAAAGCATGGAGTGGTTCTCCTCCACCCTTTTATTCATAGGTTATCAAATATGGGGATGGGTCATATTTCTGGGTGATTAACAAATATTCTTTTCTCAAAACGAGGACTTGGTCGTTTCAGAAAAATCGACTTGCATTATGACAATTGACACAAAGGTGGACTGAGACAGACTGGGGCTGCATTCAAAGGGGGCCAAAGTGACTCCTTTGTAGTGTCCAACACACAAAGATTTTCTGACTCTCATTATCAGGCTCCTTTTTATCAGACGGTGTGCAGGTGTATAGACTGCTTGGTTGTATAAATCTTCTGGGACCTCGCTGGGTGACTATGAACAATTATAGGGATTGAAAACCTTTAGAAAATCTGAAATATTGGTCTTCCTCTGGTCCCGGGGAGGGGGGGGGGACAGGAGTGTCTGTGAAGAGGTTTCACACACTATGGCACAGGACGGGCATTTATACACCTAGAAGTCTCCCACAAGATGAAGGGTTAATGCAATAGTTTCCCAGAAGGCCCCTTTATGTGATTATGCATATTTTAATAAAAGGTTAATTAATATACTCTATAATCTTGGACTTCTTGACTGATTAACACAGAGTTGCATTCTGACTTAATTCCCATAATTAATTCAGAAACAAAATCAGCCTCAGCTATCAAAGCATAACTGGCCCAAGGTTGCACATTGTGTGGTTTTGTATTGTGAATAAGCATTGTGCTACTGTTTATTTTAAAGGGAACATGAGCGCTGCCTTGATGGACTCTGTCCAAAACAGCCCTCAGTTGGGGACCTTCACTGGATCTTCTGAATGTAGAGGTACGTGTTGGGCTTTAAATTTAATTTGTGTGCACAATGAGGATGATTGCGTTCACGTGTGAAGAAAGTCTGTTCCTTTTGGAACGTCAGCTGTCAAGAATGAACAATCAGTGTTTTGGTGTTACTGAATGAATCCCTTTTATATTTGCAAATATGACTTGTGGCAATGTTGAAATGCTGCCAATTTAATAAAGACCATATGAAAATCACACGAGCCAAAACAAAGCTTTTAAAAGCTCCAGAAATTGGAACCAACTCGAGTCTTTTCAAAAAGTGTAAACGAAGGCAACCCCACTATATCGGGAGTTCAAAGAAAGCTTTCGGAGTCTTGCAATACTTTCTTTCATAGTATCACAAACATGTGCTCTCCTTTGATATACAACAGCTGCGGGGAGTGCAGCCATAGGTGTACCTCGAGGTTTTCTCCTGTTCTGGATGTTTGCTGCCGCCTTCCTGCTGCCAACGACTACTTCATAACAGTGAAACATTCAACTGAGACGCACAGATCCTCGTATTGTAAAATTGTGACTGATTTTGATGAATGTGGTCCACCAAGCAGTAAGCGGGTCACCAAATAAATTCTTACTGCTGCTGTCTGTCACGACTATACCACCAGTCACAGTTTAGACTTTTTTTTTTTTTTTTTTTTAAATGAGTACCCTACTTATAAGCATGTTTTCTTTTGTTCAGGAAAGTAGGCCTTCAATTTGTTCACATGTTTTTAATGGTGTTCTGTCATCTTTGTCAGAAGTTTCATCTGATGGTGGTGGATGTTGCTACTGTTTTTTTTTTTTTTTTCTTTTAAATGTGTTCAGGTATGGGGGTGTAATGTGTGCTCTCGGCTTTTGTTCACTGTACGCATTTTTTATGTACCCATGTGAAACTTTGTAAATATTGGAAATTGTGAATAAAATGTGCTAATAACCAGTTTAACGAGTCTTTGTATAAAACGCAACTTATTAAAACACGTGGGAGAAGAATGTGGTTTCACAAGGCTCGGTAGGACATTGGTTTTGTCAAAGATTAAAAGTAAAACAATAGTGTATCTAATCAGGGCCTTGTTTTATAGGTGAACAAGTTTTTCCATTTACTGTGTTTTGAAAAACTGACCATTAATTCCTTTCCTGAACATGTTTGGCTTTTATAGGAAAGGTTTGCATCTGCACAAGTGGCTAATGTTAAAACGGACAACTTTGTTGCTATGAAAATTTTTGAACATATAAAACGCCAGAGTAATGTAGTCTATAGCAGTGGCTCCCAACCTTTTTTGACCAGTGTACCCCTTGAGCTGGTTTCCATGTGAAAAGTACCCCCTCTCTCGTGTGTGATTATTCGCCTTAATGTGTACTTATATTTAACCCTTTGTCTTTCTATCTATCCAACTGCTCATTTAAATAAAACAATTATTGTGAGTGTAAAAACATACCTTTTAATGAGACACTTGCACTTGCTTGTCTTTCATAAGTCTTTCATAATTCCTTTTTTCACTGGGCTCCCCTGTGCCTGCGTCCGAGGCGACGGTAGCAGTAGCGGTAGCTGGACGTTTACTCCTGCCTAGCCATGCATCCATGTTTACAGTCGGTATGCAGCTAGAGTTAGCTAGCTTCGCGAATCGTGCGCGCCCGCAGCAAAAACGTGAACCCTTTTTTTTTTTTTTTTTTTTTTAAAGCGCACCACTTTATAGTCTTTTCATATTATGTGCATTGTAGTGTTACAATCACTGTGGACGAACTGCTACTCATGGGAAATAAACGTATGGCCTTACTAAAATTCATGATATAATACAATATAATATAGTATAATTATTTTTTTTTTGTGTGTGGATACTGTAGGCTAATTTATAATCTTTCTGCGTACCCCCTGCAATACCCTCGCGTACCCCTAGGGGTCCGTGTACCCCCGGTTGGGAATCACTGGTCTATAGACCTTGAAATGTATCGTTAAAAAAATGCATTTGGGTGGAGAAGCTGGCAAAATCAATTGTAAAATCAGAGCTGAATAAACGTGCAAATTGCTCAAAAGCGTTGTTCTTGCGTGCTCCGGAAGTCCACGTGTTTATATCTATGCACACAGTGAGTGCTTGACACGATCCAGTAGAGTTTGGCCTCAGGCAAGAAAAACAAGAGAGTTGTGCGAGGATGAATTATTGACAGAGGCGAGTCTCAATCTGTCCCTCCCTACTGGAAGGCGCCGCGGCCACGTGACCGCTGACGTCAGCGTGGAAATGGCAGCCTCCTGTCTTGTAAATTAACACAAGGTCCACGGCTGGTGCAGGAAAAGAGCTCAAACTTTTATCACAGGAATCGGTCTCCGGGATCACCCAGCGGGTGTGTATTCAGTGTTTTTTTTTTTCTTCTTTTTTTTTTTTTTTTTTTCCATTTTTAAACTGTGTGTCGGTGGGTCTTCCGTCGGAAGCGGCGGCAGTTTGTTTGTGGAGCTAACGGACGACACGCAGCAGGTACGATGTTGACCCTCTTTAAATTACGGTTTCCTCACACCCGCGTCCCCCGGTGTAGCGGCCGTTGTCGGAGCGAAAGGACAGCTGCTCACTTTGAGCCGTGAAGGTGAGCTAATGTGAGCGGGGAGCTTTTACACGTATCCCGCCGGCGTGCTGCCACCACACCCACTTCTCAAAGCGTCAAAGCATTGTGTGATTCGGCCGGACTGTTCAGGACAACAGGCACCCGAGCTTCACTTCGCCACGACGGCTGCGAGTTTGTTTTCTCCACCGTTACCGTTACGAAACATTATTCCATCGGGGCTAATGTGCTGAGTTGGTCTGAACGGACGCTGAAAGCAACGGCTTTGTCCAAAGCCAACTTGTAAACAACAATCGCATGCGGAGCTTCCAGTCAATGGAATGCTCGTCGGTGTGGAATACTGCAATGTGATTGGTCGGCTAGTCGACGTTTTTTTTTTACATCCAGGGACACTGCGAGACAATTAACATAGCAAGCAAGATAAACAGCGTGAGGTGTCCAGCACGTGCGCACGTCACACAAAAGGTCTATACGTGAAGATTTGTTATATCTATAAACGACCATCTTACAAATCAGTCGACCAAAAAGGGAAAGAAAAGACTTCCATAAAGCAAGCAATCTCACATAATTTTTAATGTGGGAACATGCAGTGACACAATATGAATATATAGTTTCCAGAAACACAAAAATAAGGAGCCGTGACCCAGTCAGAGTTGGTGCACATTGGGAATAAGAAACCTGTTATTACAAAGACATTAACATTAACATCATCTGCTTAAATTCAACCATATTCAGTTTTATTTCAATTGCACGAATACCTGTCGCGTCACCTTTACAGTGAAAACCCCCAAAGTTCCAGCATAGGAGACGGTGGAGAGGAAACGCTTCCTTTGAACAGGGAGAAGCCTGCAGAACCAGGCTCAGAGGTGGTGGGTTTCTGTTCTGGTTCCAGTCAGGGGCTGGAGGATCGTAAAGCAAAGGACCAACAGAAAGGCTATTGGGAGAGATTCAAACCTGCCTCCGCCCATCCATCACCTCTTCTAAATATTTAACCCTGATTGCTGTGACACGTGCCTGATCAGCAGGTTAAAGACACAGGTGTGGACTGTGACTTTGAGCTCCACGTTTATAGTCGGGTAGACTATAGTCAGTCACTGACCTGCTCCAGTCATCGGAAGTCAACATGGCTGCTCAAGAGTCAGGTAATTCATGGATAATAAATAAAGAAAACAAATGAATTGCAATGCGTCTCAATGCATTCTGGTTAAAATGAGTCGACTGTCAATGTTTGAGTGGAATCAGTGCAATCATTGGTTTTGCTCTCTGACAGTGTCGTGAGATAGACTGCATTATATTTGATGCTACAGAAATCAAACTGAAATTAATTGTTTCTTGAGTCAAAGTTTTTGTGTGTGTTTAGAAGCTTATGTTACAAATATGTGACATGCTTGTAAAATCTTATCTGTCATTGGAATCAGTTACATCGGGGCATAAAGCTCTATTTATGGTCGTTTTTTTTTTTTGTTGTTTTTTTTAATTCGCAATATCACAAATGCTTAGGGATTTATAGATATGAGTAAGATTATGGAACATCTGATAAAAATCTGTCTGTGGCTACAGGACAGCAGTCAAAGGGTTAAATAAAACTAGTCGAGGACAGTATTTGTTGCATCTGTCATAGGAAATCATTTTAGAACGTACCGATGGTGCAGAATGTGTGAAGAGGGTGTTGCGTAAGATTCCAGTGCCACTGTAAATTGTTTTGTTGTTATTTGATTTTCCATTCAGACACAAGCATGTCTCCAAAGATCACAGGAGAGCTGCTCAGGCAGCTTCGCCAGGCCATGAGAAACTGTAAATACTTCTCTGAGCCAATACAAGCCTACATTGTCCCATCTGGAGACGCACACCAGGTGAGTCAACTCGTGCATCTATACGTGATTTATTCTTAACATGTTTAAATCAGTAAAACTATCGTTGGATTTAATCAAATAAAACCTATTTACGGTGTCACAGAGGTGTAGCAGCTTCACATCTTGTTTGTCTTCATTTATTTCTGATCGTCTTGTCTGACCTTTGCAATGAATTAGTCCTTTGCCTGTGGCTCCTCCCTTTTTTTTTTAAATACTCAAGACATGATGTAAAAAGAGCAGCAACAGTTTAACAATTTAACATTTCAGATGTCTTGATGGCACTTCACACTGATTGTTAATGAAGCTCTCTCTCTCTCTCTCTCCCTCCCTCCTTCGTTTACTGGTGTCTATCTCTCGCAGAGCGAATACATCGCACCGTGTGACTGCAGACGGGAATTCGTCTGTGGATTCAATGGCTCTGCTGGTAAGTGCGGCTTGTTGATTTGCTTAGAGCATTCTAGTTTAGAAGAGGAGATAACGTTGCATTAAATAACGTGTTGCTGTGTTGGAAGGGGAGTGGTTCAAGCCAGATGACCTACTTTTATAACCAAACATTGCAGTACACACGCCCTCCCACATTGACCTCAGCGTGGTTTGAAATTACAGAGGGAGGCTTCTCTCTTTACAAACGGGCTCTCACTCAATCAGCTATGTTGCTTCTTCTGACTGAACGTTTTGGGACTCCCTCTGTGTCGCTGAATTTTTGTGCTTGTCTATAAATTCCCTGTGCGTTTCAGGTCAAAAGTGTCGTCCACACACACGTCACTCTTTCTTTGTCAAAATGTTATCCGAATTATACGCCACTGTATTTGCTGTGTTAATCATCCCAGCCTGAGATGGAGTGGATGGTGAACGCTGGAGACGAGTGACCGTTCACCAGCAGGTGATTGCGATAGGCAGCGCTGCGGTATTCTGCAATAACAATGCAATGATCAGCATGGAAATCATGCTGATCATTGCATTGTGGCGATCATAAGGTCTGAAGCAGAGTTGCAGACCTCGTTTGACCCAGCGGCTCGACAAGGCAAACAGAACTGTATCTGTGTGTGTTGTGCAGGCACTGCCATCGTCACAGAGCAGCATGCTGCGATGTGGACCGATGGCCGATATTTCCTCCAGGCCAGCAAGCAGATGGACAACAACTGGTTCCTCATGAAAATGGGTAATGTCTCACATGATGTCTGAGTTTCTGCACGGCGATGTAGTGATCAGCGCTCCCTCCTCACAGAGAGAATGTTCCTGGTCCGGGGGCCTTTGGCTGGAGACTTTCTATGGTTTCCATGTAACATTTAGTAGGTCAGAATGCATTTTAATGCACCATTTTAAGGTCTATTTGTTCCAAATGTTTTGAGGGAAGGGCCCCAATTAGAGAGGTTTGTACTTTCTTTGTGTGCTCTACATCTTTGAGAAAGGGAGGGTGCTCTTCTCTTAGCAGCTAAACGGTACATGGTGTCAAAGCCTTACACATTGTTTTTTTTGTTTGTTTTTTTTAAATAATGATAGGACTGAAGGAGACCCCCTCTCAGGAGGATTGGCTGATCAGCGTCCTGCCTGAGAACTCTAGAGTGGGAGTGGATCCGTGGATCATTGCTGCTGGTAGGTTAAAGCACCATAAACATTAACTTGTGCAGAGGCAGTGAGCCAGGCGTCACAGAAAGACTAAATCAGATTGTATTTCTGTGTATTTTTCCTCTTTTGAAATGAACAACAGAGAGCGCAACTGTCTACTGTTATCATATTAAAAACTCAACTTTATGCTTGATGCTTTTGTAACTGCGACGCTGCTTTTGCAGAGTCGTCTCGTCAGACTTGCAACTCATTCAACTTTTCAAAATCTTCTGTTTTTATTCTGTTTCAGACCAGTGGAAGAATATGTCCAAGGCCCTGACCAGTGCTGGCCACTCTCTGGTGGCACTGCAGGATAACCTGATCGACGTTGTCTGGACCGATCGCCCAGAAAGACCCAGTACACAACTGCGCACCTTGGGCGTAGAATACACTGGTGAGTTCAGCATTGAAATCTTTTTATACTAAAGAGCAATTCAGCGAATCTGCGAGAAAGTTTCAGGGGAAAAAAGATAATCTAATCTGTTATCAGCATATTGAGAAGGTATATGTATCTATTGCATTCCATGGCCTGTAGTGCTACAGAATCAACACCCTTTGTTTGAATTGCTTCATCCACTCGGTTTCATGTCTTGAAGACAAAAGTTTCATTATACTGTAACCAGTTTTATGCCAAGATGTTTCTGTCTGCAGGTGTTTCCTGGCACGACAAGATCACTGCGCTGCGAGCCAAGATGACTGAGCGGAAAATCACCTGGTTTGTTGCAACGGCGTTGGACGAGATCGCGTGTACGTTCATTTTCATTGGAATCAAAACTCACCTGACGTGATTGCTTGGTATTGAAACACTGAAACCCACTTCCCAGAGCGTTCGATGTCCCTAAAGATCAGCTGACACTATTAAGTCCCTGTTTACAGTTAAAACACTACATTTTTGTTGTGTTGACAGTGCTGAGTCATCATTTTTTCAAAAATGCTCCTGCTCCAGATGACTCTTCATTTGAGAAGGCTACTTTTGTGGATCATGTAGTACTTGGCACTATTTTGTTGCCTACGTGAGTAGAGCGACAACAATAACTGACATATTACTGCTGCTTGTGCTGCCCACATTTATTACCTTTAACAACAGCGATAAGCAGAGATCACGGTGATAACTAGAAGGCACTGGAGTGTTTTTGTCACGCTGTTTTCCACAGTAAAACACCAGTTAATGGCCTACAGCATGTTCAGCATTCCTCTGGTTCTTGTGTGTACAGCGACTTTTTTAAAAATCATATCAGAATGCTCAAGAACATGTCTCTGACATACTCATTAATTTTTGCACAAAAAAAGTTGTTATTTTTAGGTTAACATGCCATCTTTTTGCTGCCCCGGCCTATTTGAACATCGGCTGGGGGTGCGTCCTCATAGTCCCTCCTTTCTCCTTTCCTATCCACTTTTTCTTAAACCTGTGGATGACATCGTGGGGTTAAGGAAAGGTGTTAGGAAGCTTCCTAAAGGAGTTAAGGAAAGGTGTTAGGAGGCTTCCTAAAGGAGTTAAGGAAAGGTGTTAGGAGGCTTCCTAAAGGAGTTAAGGAAAGGTGTTAGGAGACTTCCTAAAGGAGTTAAGGAAAGGTGTTAGGAGGCTTCCTAAAGGAGTTAAGGAAAGGTGTTAGGAGGCTTCCTAAAGGAGTTAAGGAAAGGTGTTAGGAGGCTTCCTAAAGGAGTTAAGGAAAGGTGTTAGGAGGCTTCCTAAAGGAGTTAAGGAAAGGTGTTAGGAGACTTCCTAAAGGAGTTAATGAAAGGTGATAGGAGGCTTCCTAAAGGAGTTAATGAAAGGTGTTAGGAGGCTTCCTAAAGGAGTTAAGGAAAGGTGTTAGGAGGCTTCCTAAAGGAGTTAAGGAAAGGTGTTAGGAGGCTTCCTAAAGGAGTTAAGGAAAGGTGTTAGGAGGCTTCCTAAAGGAGTTAAGGAAAGGTGTTAGGAGACTTCCTAAAGGAGTTAAGGAAAGGTGTTAGGAGGCTTCCTAAAGGAGTTAAGGAAAGGTGTTAGGAGGCTTCCTAAAGGAGTTAAGGAAAGGTGTTAGGAGGCTTCCTAAAGGAGTTAAGGAAAGGTGTTAGGAGACTTCCTAAAGGAGTTAAGGAAAGGTGTTAGGAGACTTCCTAAAGGAGTTAAGGAAAGGTGATAGGAGGCTTCCTAAAGGAGTTAAGGAAAGGTGTTAGGAGGCTTCCTAAAGGAGTTAAGGAAAGGTGTTAGGAGACTTCCTAAAGGAGTTAAGGAAAGGTGTTAGGAGGCTTCCTAAAGGAGTTAAGGAAAGGTGTTAGGAGGCTTCCTAAAGGAGTTAAGGAAAGGTGTTAGGAGGCTTCCTAAAGGAGTTAAGGAAAGGTGTTAGGAGACTTCCTAAAGGAGTTAAGGAAAGGTGTTAGGAGGCTTCCTAAAGGAGTTAAGGAAAGGTGTTAGGAGGCTTCCTAAAGGAGTTAAGGAAAGGTGTTAGGAGGCTTCCTAAAGGAGTTAAGGAAAGGTGTTAGGAGGCTTCCTAAAGGAGTTAAGGAAAGGTGTTAGG
Organism: Blennius ocellaris; assembly: GCF_963422515.1. Classification (NCBI taxonomy): domain Eukaryota; kingdom Metazoa; phylum Chordata; class Actinopteri; order Blenniiformes; family Blenniidae; genus Blennius; species Blennius ocellaris. The sequence goes on along the minus strand of NC_137652.1, from coordinate 30,062,173 downwards.
AGGCTTCCTAAAGGAGTTAAGGAAAGGTGTTAGGAGGCTTCCTAAAGGAGTTAAGGAAAGGTGTTAGGAGACTTCCTAAAGGAGTTAAGGAAAGGTGTTAGGAGGCTTCCTAAAGGAGTTAAGGAAAGGTGTTAGGAGGCTTCCTAAAGGAGTTAAGGAAAGGTGTTAGGAGGCTTCCTAAAGGAGTTAAGGAAAGGTGTTAGGAGGCTTCCTAAAGGAGTTAAGGAAAGGTGTTAGGAGGCTTCCTAAAGGAGTTAAGGAAAGGTGTTAGGAGGCTTCCTAAAGGAGTTAAGGAAAGGTGTTAGGAGGCTTCCTAAAGGCGATCACGGTGTTGTGATAATCAGACCACACTTCCACTTGCTGGCATAGTAATAATATTCGACTGCTGTGCAGGTTAGTGACGTCTGTCGTGGTGAAAAAACTACAAAAATCTTGAAAAATGGACTACAAAAAGCTCATTTCTAACACTTTGCCCTGTGGCTCTAACCACTGATATAATCTCAAATATCACAAGGTTTGAATGTAAATCAGAGGAAAAGAGGAAGTAAAGGTAAACGGCTGCCAGGTGAATAAAGAGCCAATCAAAGTGAGAATAGGCTGCACAAAAACTTTACTGTGTGTTTCTACAACATCCAGAACATTCCTGGTTGGGATCTGGGTTCTGGAGGATTTAGAGTTGTTCAAGGCAGTTTTGGTCACTTACATGATCTGCTCCTTTTCACTCATCTTGAGTTCCCCTGAATGCCCCAATGAGCCGGCCCTTTAAATGTTGTCGCCGCAAGGAATTGTGGGGCAGCATGAGCTGGTCTCCTTTGGTAAAGGAAGCGTCAGTGTTTCCTAGGCTAAAGGAGGATATAAAGGAAGCATTGAGCCTCCTTTCTTTAGCTGAGTGAGAATTCCAATGCTCCTTATCATGGCTGCCACTTACACATTTCCGGGGTTAAAGAGAAGTGAATAGGAAAAGGAGATAGGAGGGACTATTAGGACACACCCAAAGTACATGGCCCATGAACATGAATGTAACTCATTGTTTCTTCAATAAGTACGACGAAGAAGGAGGCAAAAGTTCAGGAAATGAAAGATGTTTTATCATTTCACTCTTGGATATGTCTCTCAGGTTTCGCTTCATACAGAACCTAAAAACTCAGACTGAAAACACCTTTATGGCTGAGTCATTGTTGATTCTTGTGTTTGTTTACTTAGTTTGAGCAGCTCCTATTCCTCTGTGTGAACTGAGGTAAATGAAAGACAACGAGCGGTAGCTTCACCGTTACGCGTGACGTGAGACTGACACGATCCAAGGACCCAGGATACACAGGCGTCCCTGGAGATGCTGGTCTGAGGACCTCGTTCACCCGTCCTGATGAGCTCTGGTCTTTGATTATTCAGCCTGAGAGTTTGTGTTAATTGGAGTAATCTGGTTGTGATTACCGTCGGGTAGAATTTGAGAAGATCGGTGGATTCGCTCCGGCATAGAGTTTATCCATTGTTTTCATTGTTTGCACAATGGATGCAAGTATCTGAGTACCGTATTTTCCGCCCTATAAGGCGCACCTAAATACCTCTAATTTTCTCAAAAGCTGCCAGTGTGCCTTATAACCCGGTGCGCCTTATATATGGACGATTGTTCTACTCAAGACTGTTATTTGACAGCTGAACAACCAGAAGCTTTTATTTTGACAACTCTAACTTCACAACCGGATCTTCAGAGTGGACGACACTCCACACAACACCTTCATCACTCATGGTTGCACACCAACATTCTAACAAACCAAAATAAACTAGATGAAATAATGACTCCCTAAACTGGGGAACAAAAACACATAAACACAATCAACACAACACCAAGCCCAACAACAACCCACAATAACCTCCAACAACACAAAACATGAATTTGTCGCTGCAAGGCATGATGGGACATCATGCCTTGCAGCGACAAATTCAACCTGAGCTCCTCAGTGCAGCCGATAGAAACTCCCATAATTCATTGCAGCTGTTTGTGGTGTTTTAAATGCAATTATTGGGGGTTTTATTTGGTTTGTGGTGTCGGTAATAATTGTGTTGTGTTGTGTTTTTGTTGCTTAGTTCATGTAGTTTAGTTTATTACCGGTAGTTGTAAGTTGTCAACCAGTAGTGAAGAAGGTTTTGTGTGTAGTGTCCTCCTGGCATAGGCTGCAGGTAGGACTATCAAAATAAAGTGTGTGCACCTCTCTGGGTGTTAGAATCAGTGGAAAATGTAACCTAATGGCTTTGAGCTATAAAGGTTGCTGACCACTGGTCTATTCCATGTGCCTTATAGGGCGGTGCGCCTTATATATGAATGAAGTTGTAAATTATGTCAATCAATGTAGGTGCGCCTTATAGGGCAGAAAATACGGTAGGATGAAAACAAATACTCGAATCATATAGTAGAAATGTTTTACTGCCAGTTATTTGTTAATTAAATGAAGTTGTGTTCCTTTTGTTTGAATCCTCAGGGCTTTTTAACCTCCGTGGTGCAGACATCGAGTACAACCCAGTTTTCTTTGCCTACACCATCGTGGGGATGAACACAATAAGGTAAAGTTATGCAGCTCCATGCATCGGCACACTGGTTAGACACCAGCGCCGTTTTCAAGTACGACACACAGTTCTTCCTGCAGAGGATTTATAAAAGGACATAACCAGAGTTATTATGGGACTGATCCCAGTAGTATTCAAAGCGCCACCCTTTGGATATGAAATCTATTTATTCTTCATTCTCTGAAGAAAGTCAGAAAACTGGTTGGTGAGAAATTATTTATTTAATTATTTGTCTATTATTCAAAAGTCTTTTTGATCAAATAGAAATTGAGTATTTAAAAAGTAATATGTTAATATTGTGTTCAGTGACACTTGTCGATGTTTTAAGGTGATATACCGATATATTGTTTATTTGTTTATTTATTTATTTATTTATTTAATTAATTAATTTAACTTCTTAAGGATATAAATGTGAAGAAAAACACCCCTCTTTTTTGCCAGGGTTCTTCAGGTGAGACGTGGAGTTCCTGTAGGTTCACAGCACTTTCACGGCTGGGGAGCGTCATTAGCGTTGTACAGAGAGGTTAAGAGACTCCTCCCACTTTATAACATAGTGACGAGAGCAGCTGGCTGCAGTATCCATGGCAACGTGTCAGTGCCAGTCAGCCTGAAAGCATCAGGAAGTGTTGCAATGCCGGTGGACGGCGCATGTGACAATTGCAATTCTAGTATATTCCATCTGATTTTCTATTGTAATCCCGCTCAGTAATCCCAGTTTTTATCCAATATACCTGTAACGAGATTACACATTTTTTTTATGTACTGTAATGGATTACAGTTTTTTTTGTATCCTAATTACGTAACACTGTAACATGTAATCCATTACTACCCAACCTTAGCTACCACACACTCTTCAGGCCTCACAAGTTTTTGCAGCTCTTGCCACAAATGCATACAACTCTCGTCGTAATTCCTACTGCATGGGTTGTTGCCCGGCTGTCTGTCCGTTTGGGGTTCTCACCCCCCCTTCTTTGGCTCATCTGGGGCGGGTGAATTCTTGGGATGTTTTGTAGCGTTGTTGGGTTCTTCTTCACAGAAGATTTGCTGCTCCAGAAGCCGTCTTTCCGAGCTGTCAACTGTCTTTCCTGCAGTCGCCACCCTTTCCTGGTAGTCATCCAGCCTGTTCCTGGGAGTCACTGGCCAAGCCAGATCAGTCATAAACTTTTCACTGAACAACTCCCCCCCCTCATCTGCCTGCAGGTTATTTGTGGACCTGAAGCGTCTGCTTGACCCCGCACTGAGGCAACATCTGCAGCTGGACTCCTCCAGCAAGCCTGAGATGAGCGTGCAGACATTCCCGTACGAGTCATTGTTCACCGAGCTGCAGGCCGTCTGCGCCGCGCTCGGCCCCAAAGACAAAGTGTGGATCTGTGACAAGGCCAGTTGTGCCCTCACACAGGCCATCCCCAAGGTGAGGAAGCCAAACGGAATACTTCACTTTGTGATGCGGCTCTGCTCTGCTTTTATTTTTGATCAAACTCTCCTGGCAGTATTAGTTTTTCCATGACCATGCCAATAGAAATGACACATTTTGCAATTTGTGTCATACTACTTTTCATTATTTATCTAAACTTAAGAAGTGGTTATATTTACATTATGTTAAACAAGTAAAAAGTATAAACTTGCATTTTACAAGTGAGGAAAAAAAAGCTCATTGCCAACAATTTCGATCATCTTTCTTTTCTCTGAAAACCTTTTCTGATGTCCATTCGTGAGCTGTGACTTTTTTTCAATACGTAGTTGATCCAGCACAAAAATAAGCAACGCAAATCAACTTTTACTGTCGTGATTGCGAGCCATTGAAGCAAAACAAAAAACAAGTCATCCATTTTTATGTAGTGTATTAAAAATAAAGAAGAATAAATTTTAAAGGGATGGGGAAAAACGAAACTATTTGATAATACTCGATTTTCAAAAATAAAATTCAATTAGATCAATAAAAACATAAATGAATATAATACATGGCAGCTTGATTTAATGAATGTGATTATTTTACAATATAAACAAAGTAATGTCATTTTTCACTACAGTTTTTGGTGCATGTGGCATGAAAATGTGTGAGTTTACTTAAAGATGCAATATTCGTAGATTTAAAAACACGACAATAAGAGTATCTGGTAGTTTTCTTTATGGCTCAAATAGGGTTTGTTTTTTTTAAGTTAAAATGATGATTATTAATTTTGTGAGCCTTCCCATGCCTCATTAAACCAAAGGAATTCTTTTCTTTCAATAGTCTTTCTTTGTATAAACCCAATGCAACCATCTTTGAACTTTGACAATAACGACACCGAGAGGATTACGATGATCCACATTAATTTGGGATTCTTTGGCGATTAACCCAGTCTAAATGTTTTTTTCTGCTTTTAGACTTTTTGTCAATCTCACAGTTTCCAATGCACCGCCACTCTTGCCGGCTCTAAAATGCTCCTGAAGCAGAATTCTAGCCACGGAATGGATTTGATGTCATTCTGTGTGCTTATGTGTCACATTTGCTCTATTCTAATGACCCTTGGACACTTTGGGGTTTTTAAAAAAAAAAATTTTTTTTTACTTTTGGGAAAGTTGCTATATTATTAAAATCTCCACCTGTATAAATCTGCTATTTCTGACCGTGTCAATGTTTGTTTCTGCAGACCCACAGGACTCCAATCCCCTACACGCCGCTCTGCCTCGCCAAGGCAGTAAAGAACGGCACTGAGATTCAAGGCATGAAAATGGCCCACGTAAGACGCTCTGATCCTTGAAGTCTCAAGTGCTCTTTGCATCGGAAACTCAATGCTCCTTTTAAAAACATCACATGCCTGACATGCTGTGTTTTTACCAACAGATCAAGGACGCAGTGGCTCTTTGTGAGCTCTTCGCTTGGTTGGAAAAGGAGGTGTTTTTATTGGTTTATTTACATGGGAATGTCTGGAGGAGCTTCCTATTAGACTTAAAATAAGGACATATAAGCAATGAATTAAAAATCCACCTTTTTATAATCTTGAATTATTTCATAATAATTAAAGCCCCTCTGTTTATTTAGCTTTCATATTTGGCATGGAGGAATATAATTCTCATTTTACTGGTAAAGCGTCTTACTAGTTATTCAGTATGTTTATATTTTGGAAAGAAGAACTCACTTTGTGATGGTGAACCTGCATAAAGAAGTCCGATGCCTGATACTGGTCTCTGGTTATGGTTTGCAGATACCACAAGGCACCGTGACCGAGATATCGGCGGCTGATAAAGCTGAAGAATTTCGCAGGTGTGTCTTTGGTTTCATCATGCTTTTATTAACCGTTTAGTTTTTTGTTTTTTGGGGGGGATTTCAAGCTCATCCAGTTTGACTTCATGTCATCGCTCCTGCTGGAATGATGATGTTGGAGAACTGTTGATGGGTGTAATGCTTCCTGTGAAGTTCTACTGCCCCCAAGTGGACATGGAAGAGCCTGGAGTGTTTTTCTCTGATGGTTGCCCCTCTTCAAGTGAAATACACCAATAATCCTTTATTATAGAACAGATCGAAATGAAGCTAAACTGCCACATAGCAAACTAATCGTTAACGGCTTCAGCAACTTTTTGTCATCTGGTGTTTTTCCACAAGTCGTAAAGGAGCGATGTGGCAAAGCAGGTCATCGTCCAATCACAAGGTTCTGAGTTTGATCCCCGACTTCGCCCCAGATTGTTCCAACCCAAGCACAGCAGTCTGTGTAAATGAGTGACTGGGACTCGTGGTGTAACGAGCTTCAAGAGCACAAATGTGCCTTGAAGGTTGACCCACCACACTTTGCAGCTCTGCTCTTCCCAAAACGTGGGTTTAAGTTGAATCAATCATTTAAGGCTAAACCGCCTGATGCAGATTGAAATGGAGTACGTGTCGAAATGCTTTCCTTCTTTCCGCAGGATGGTGACACTAAATAATGTAAAACACTGATCAAAGATGGCTGACCGCATGTGTCTCACTGTTTTCTGGGACATTTTGTCTTTTTCAGTCAACAGAAAGACTTTGTTGGTCTCAGTTTCCCCACAATCTCTAGCGTCGGTCCGAACGGAGCAATCATACATTACAGGTCAGTCGGCTGAACACAAGTGTTGACAAGTGTGTAACCGTGCTTGAGTTTAGTTTGGATCGGTGCATGTCTCCTCCTGTGCTTCTCTTGTAGACCACTGCCTGAAACCAACAGAACCCTCACCATGAATGAAGTTTACCTGATCGACTCTGGAGCACAATACATGTAAGTTACATAAATCAGATAATATAATGAAGATAATAAATCAGCACGTCTCGAGTCTGTGCGGCTCGCACCTCTTCATGCCGTTCATACGTGAACCCGTTTCTACAATCTGTGTGTGGCAGTGACGGAACCACAGACGTCACACGCACCATGCATTTTGGGACACCGTCTGCTTTTGAGAAGGTACGTCAGCAGATTTGTGTTGTCGCGTCGGTTCAGAACCCCGAAACTCATTTGACTTCACAGTTTGTGACATATCGATGCTCACAACACATGGGTGTTTCCACACGCTCATCCTCAGTGTATGCTGCCAACAGCCAAGGCGATTTACATATGGTAGCTTGCATTCACTGATGTGTCACACAATGAATCTCTCTGAGAGTGCGCCACCATGTGGCCCCCAGGGAATAAACATGTTTCCTTCAAGATGTCATGTTATGTCAAATTGACTTTCTAGTGGTTTTCAGAACAATTTTCAGTGCAGGAATAATCGTCCCCATACCTGGAACTCTCCCTGGCTTGTTTCAGGTTTTAAAAACGTGTGTTGCTCCAACCAGCCAATCAGACATCAAACCCTATATAGCAGGGGTGTCAAACTCAGACCCTCGAGGGCCGAAGCTCTGCAGGTTTTCCACGTCTCCCTCCACTGAATGTCCTGATGGTTCAGCACAAAGCTGCTCATTGCACTCAGCTGTGTGGAAGCAGGGAGGCGTGGAAAATGTGCAGGGCTGCGGCCCTCCAGGACCGGAGTTTGACACGTGTGCTATATAGTGAAAATATGTGACAACTGTTGCGTCGCAGTGATACAGACAAGTTTAACTTGTTTCATAAATGTTTTAAATCAACAATGAAAAACATTTTGTATGTGTTTAAATTCTGACCATGTGCATAGTGACCCTGACCGAGATGGAATTAGTTTGGTTTCACGTCATTGGTGTTTGTCTGTATTTAATCTCGTACGTTTCCACTGAATTCATCTCGTCTTGATTGGTTTCTGTAACTTTTTTGGGGGCATTTTGTGTTTTTCTCTCTCCAGGAATGTTTCACCTACGTACTGAAGGGACACATAGCAGTCAGCGCTGCCATTTTCCCAAATGGAACAAAAGGTGCGGCGCCTCGTGTGCTAATGAATCCAGATGTTGTTCAATGATGGGAGGCTTTTATTGAACCTTTAATCTCATTAAGGCAAATCGTTTTTTTATTTATCCCCCGCCGTGGCCGATAGGCCCCGAAGGGGGATCTTGAAACAGTCTCCGTACGTCCGTCCGTTCGAACGTTTCTACCTATATCTCGGCAACCCCTGGGCCCACAGTGACCAAACTTCACATGTGGATACATCTCAGAGGGGGAAGGGATACTATGGTGACCTTGACCTAATTTGCATATTAAGTAGGTCACAGGGTCACGAAGTGCTTAAAAACACATTTTGGGCTCTGGAGGCCTAGGTTTTTGAGCTACGGCTCTGAAATTTTATACACACCTACTAGTACTCATGGGATACCCTCCAGTACACCAAGTGACCTGACCTTGACCTTGAAGATTGGTAGGGTCTGAAGTTTGCTCGTCATGGTTGCACAATACATGTATTTTCATATAAACATTTCTCCTCATTTCTCAGCAGTTCCTGGGCCCACAGTCACCAAACTTCACACATGGACACTCCACCTGGGGAGAAGGGGCACCATGGTGACCATGACCTCATTTCATATCAGGTCACAGGGTCACTAAGTGCATAAAAACACCTTTTGGGCTCTGGAGACGTATTTTGACATAGCTTATGAAGAACACCTTTCAGATTCTACGTATTTTATCTACTAGGACCCATGGAACACCCTCTAGTGTACCAAGTGTGCTGCCTTAGAGCTGCTTTGTGAGAAAATATAAAGCCCTCCGGCGGGGGATTAGCCCAGCAACGGCCTTCTTGTTTCAACATCATGAATTGGAGTTCTCAGGAGCGTTCAGTCAAGATGAAAAACCTGTAGACTATTGTTCAGTCAGTTGTTCAGTTTCATGTGAAGCTTGGCCCTCTCGCCAGGCCACCTGCTGGATTCATTTGCCCGGGCGGCGCTATGGGAGTCCGGGCTGGACTACCTCCACGGCACCGGACACGGAGTCGGCTGCTTCCTCAATGTCCACGAGGGGCCCTGTGGCATCAGCTACAAAACCTTCGCCGACGAGCCGCTGGAGGCCGGCATGATCGTTAGTGACGGTACGGCGGCAGCGATGGTGGGGGGAGGGGGGGGGGGGGGCTGTTACCATAACGAGACATTTAAAAGTGCTCATCTGTATGATGGACCGTTTAAACATGAACAAATCATTCACAGTGTCAAGTGAGTCACTGTTCATATTCAGCCTTTGAAAAGATGGATTTGAATCCAGTCAGAACTTTAAATATTGCAGACGTCCTCCAGGTACATTAAGAACACACCGTAGGTCATTAGATTTCCTTGTAAATTGTAAATACAGTCCAGTCACAGGATATAAACTGTATGAATGAATACTGCAGCTGTGCTAAACCACTGCAGCATCTCTTCCTTGTGTTCACATCATGTGGTTGATGCTTTTAACTTCAAAACAGAAGAGAAGTGATTGCCCTTAACGCAGTGCTTCTCAAATGGGGGGGGCGAGCCCCCCTGGGGGGGCGTGGTGGGGTGTCAGGGGGGGCGTGAGGCGGGCGCGACTTTCAGTATTAGTGTCTTTATTCATGCTTGAACGATTAAAAAAAGGGCCTCCAGCTCATTTTATTAATTTATTTTGATAATCAGGCGATTGTATGCAGAATGCTGGTGCCAGCAACTCATACATGGTTTATACAGATAAATAAATAAATATTATCAGGTTCTCAATGGTCGTACAATTCAGGGGGGGGGGCCTGAAAACAATTCTGTCCTCTAGGGGGGGCGTGACAGAAAATAATTGAGAACCACTGCCTTAATGTGACCCTGGATTAAAAACTTCACTTCTTCTGGTACTTGAAGGAATACTGTTTAAAAGGATCAGTAGATACAGGCTGCATGCAAGCCGCCAAAGGAAAGTCGTTTTTCAATTTGCTTCATCTGTTGGTCCATTAAACTCTCCTTTTCGTTTCCCTGTGTCGTCTTTTCAGAACCCGGGTACTATGAAGATGGATCTTTTGGTATTCGCCTCGAAAATGTGGTTCTTGTTGTACCAGCTAAGCCCAAAGTGAGTATCAATGCTGAGAAACCCAAGTGGGTGAATCGTTGAAAACGAGTTTTTCCAATATCAACAAGTGGTGATGCACTCCGGGATGTGATTTTCCTTGAGCGGTTTTCAGCTATGAGATTTTAGCTCACCACTGTTCTACAGTTAGGAGGAGGAGAAAAGACTTTGGGTCTTTCATGGTTGGTTTCCTGTTTTTCAGTACAACTATAGGAACAGAGGCAGCTTGACGTTCGAGCCTCTGACTCTGGTTCCCATCCAGGTCAAGATGATCGACGCAGAGCTGCTCACAGAGAAGGAGGTCAGGAATGTCCAGCAAAGATCCGATTTACAATTTGTAGCTCAACATAAGTTCACTCTTGGCATGTTTCACTCATCTAAAACATTTTATTGTGGACAAAATTAACATTTAATTACAGGAACAAATGAGATGCAGCCTGCTTTATTGATACATTGCAGTCTTTTGACGTCCTTCCGGTTTTTGAGCCTGTTGTCTGTGTCCTGCAGCACGACTGGGTCAACGAGTACCACAGGAAGTGTCGGGAAGTGGTGGGGGCAGAGCTGGAGCGGCAGGGCAGGAAGGAGGCGATGGAGTGGCTGATCAGAGAGACGCAGCCCCTCATCTGAACGCCGCCTCTTGGCAAATGGCTCATCTGTTTGCAGGGGAGTATTGTTGATCGCTCTGCGGTGATATTCATCATGATCTTGCCTCATCTTTTTCTGTGTCTCGCACTCGGCTTCTTTTGTAAAAACAAATTCATCACATCAGCAGTTTTAATAAAGATCATGGCAAATCAATAACCGTCCTCATTTCTCTTTACTTGTGTCCTATAGCAATTAGCTGTCGAATGGTTTTGCCATCAATTCCAGTTTGGTTCGTCCGTCAGTGAGGTTTTAAAGATGTTTTGTGTCGATAGCTGGATACAGCAGTAGTTTTCCTGATCTGCTTGAGCCTGGAGAAAACGTGTTTGGCAGCTGGGGCGAAGCCTCTGGGTGGTTCCACCAGAGTTTTCCTCTGAAACATTTTGGTCACATCCAGACATTGATTTTCTTTACCAGCTTCTATACAGTTTTTATTGTCATGTAATGTGTGTACATTTTCAAAAAATATACATCAGACATCTGTTTAAACTGGCGGACCGTCGGGGCCTGTAAGGAATCACAGACTGATTATTGATTATATTTTGTCCATGAATACTTACTAAATAATTCCAAATGATCTGTCCGCTTCTTCTCATAGCTCCTCCCCGCCTGCTGCTTCCAGACACATATTATATTAAAGCCAAAACCAATCACATTTTAGTGTCACCTGTTGCTGGGTAAAGAAATCTGCCTGAGGCCTTCAAATTCAATTCTGCAGCGTGTAGGTCACACTGCTGCTTCAACCAATCAGATTGTGATGGTCAGAGAGTTCACTCTCCAGCACTAGCGAGCTGCATCTGTAGCAAAAATATAGTTGTGTTTATTTGATAGCGTTTTTGTTAACCGACAATGACTAAAGGAGAAGATAGACATTTGGTTGTCAAAACAATTTTCAAGACAGACTTTTCCAAGAGGTCATTGAACGCACTGCAGCATTCCAAGCGCACATCTGTGCAATTTACCCGCCCTCACTACGAACTCCATGGCAGGATTCAGGATTATGTAATTTGCCATTATATTATTTTCCAAGACCACGAGAAGCTGATGTTTGTTACGCTCCTCAACCCCCAGGAGTTTCGGGAAAAGCAGCCACTTTTTTATGCAGCTGCAGCAGTAGAAGTGACGTGAACTTGGGGTTTTTAGTTTTTTTTTCACTCAAAAAGGTATTTATTGTGGCTACACGAGTATCTATCTGTGATGCAAAGGCTCTGTATACTGCATTTCTGCAGTAACATGGTTTTTATAGCCATAAAAACATTATTAAGGGGTGGATTGACTCAGACCAGCATTGAAGGCCTGCCTCTGAAATGCACGGCCCGCCACTGAGTTTAGATAAAACTCGTATTTCTATTTATACAACCCTTGTTAACTGAATGCGCACATCTTTCACACTTCATAATTTCTATTCAGATTCCAGGATTTTGTCATTTATCGTTGTTTCCAGGCCTGCGTTGACATTTCCCACGACAACATGAGATCACTGAGAAATTGAGTTTCAAGAAGTTCACTTAACTACAGTCTTCTTAATATTAGAATGTGTATTATTTTAGGAGTTCTAGTTAAAACATAATAAATCCACATGTGTATGTTTTAGAATGTTCATGACAAAAATGATCCAAAAAAATGCTTTAGTTAATAAAAATATGAAAGCATTTTTCAGTTGGTTTTGGTCCAACAGAAAAAAAGAAGAAACACTTCAAATATAGGCACTAAATGTGTTCAAGTGTTCAGTTCCTTGTGTACAGTGATTCATAAATATACAGATGGTCAAACTTCACGCTTTCCAATCAAAATGTCTATAACTAACCTTCCTTCTAAAGCTGCATGTAGAATATGGGCGGCTCCAGGACGACCCCCCTGGCTAGGTCCTTGGCGTACTCCTGGAAGGACGCTGGCCCCGGCAGTGTGGCGTGCTCCTGCTGCTGCTCCTGCTGCTGCTCCTGCTGCTGCTCCTGCTGCTGCTCCTGCTGCTGCTCCTGCTGCTGCTCCTGCTGCTGCTCTTGCTGCTGCTCCTGCTTGCTCTCCCTGGCCTTAAGGCCTCGCTCCTCCTCCTCCTCCTCCTTCAGGCCCACAGGCAGTGGGTTGCTGTAGATGTAGTAGATCCTGGAGTTGTCCTTTGCTCCCTCCGGCTTTCTGAAGAACGCCAGATGGTTGATGAAGCTGGTCGACCTCTTCACTGCTCTGACCGCCACGGGGTCGGCCGGCTCACCGCCGCTCACGGCGCTCTCGTACACCAAGGCTCTCTTGGACTGCCTGGTGAAGGAAAGCAGCAGATTTTACACTTCTTTACAACTTGCATGAGCAGAGGAGTCAAATCCTGTCCTGAAAAGACTGAAAGTCTGCTGGTCATTGACGTGGCCTGATCCCAACAGACCTGATCCCAACAGACCTGATTCCAACAGGCCTGATCCCAACAGACCTGATCCCAACAGGCCTGATCCCAACAGGCCTGATCCCAACAGACCTGATCCCAACAGGCCTGATCCCAACAGGCCTGATCCCAACAGACCTGATCCCAACAGACCTGATTCCAACAGGCCTGATCCCAACAGACCTGATCCCAACAGGCCTGATCCCAACAGGCCTGATCCCAACAGACCTGATCCCAACAGGCCTGATCCCAACAGACCTGATCCCAACAGGCCTGATCCCAACAGACCTGATCCCAACAGGCCTGATCCCAACAGGCCTGATCCCAACAGACCTGATCCCAACAGGCCTGATCCCAACAGGCCTGATCCCAACAGACCTGATCCCAACAGACCTGATCCCAACAGGCCTGATCCCAACAGGCCTGATCCCAACAGACCTGATCCCAACAGACCTGATCCCAACAGGCCTGATCCCAACAGACCTGATCCCAACAGGCCTGATCCCAACAGGCCTGATCCCAACAGACCTGATCCCAACAGACCTGATCCCAACAGACCTGATCCCAACAGACCTGATCCCAACAGACCTGATCGTGATCTGTAAATTGTTGCCAGGTTTCTTACAAGCCTTCATTAGATTTAACTGTGAGCAGAAAAACTTTATAAACCTGACGATTCTGCTCACATTGAAAGTACAATAGGAACAAAACAATCCAAAGCAGGAACAGGAATGCCTGTCGTGCCTATGACCACTCACAGTAGGAGGAATTTCATCCTCCTGATTTTTAGTGGTTTGGAAGCTGGTGGCAACATCTGGATGTTTTGTCCCCAAAGAAAACAAGTGAATGATTTGCTGCAGATATCTTTGTGCCCGATGGCGCCACGGCTCAAAACATTTCCGACACAAACACAACCAAAACACTTTCAATGACCAAGAACAGCAATAGGCTGCATGTCCTATAAATTCTATGGAATAACCTAGAACAAACAAAAACATCTAATAAACACTATCCTGGCATTCCTTTCCTCATCAGTCTGACCTGTAACACTTATCTATGTGTTCTACAGCTTTTCTGAAGGTTAACTGCGAGCTATTTAACTTTATCACTAAGAGTTTAGCTCCCAGAAACACATCTATGCTATGTATTATTTCTCACTTTGTGTGATTCAAAAACAAAACCTCTTAAATAATATTTGCCTTCTTTCAAAGTAAAAACACTCTTGAATACAAACAGGAATGCTTTTATTCTGAACCCGATATAATTGAATAGCTCTTTTCTGTCATTTGGTTGGAACAATGATTGAATATACTGTATGTTCTATATGACGCTTCTAGCACAGTTTTTAATTCTACAATCACTCCTAAAAATGTTGTTTTTTATACTGTTTAATGCCATCTCTAACTTCGATCAAATCAGCAATCATTTGTATTTATTTATTGATATGGCTAATAGCAAATCATTTTTTTCTTCAAGTTTTGAATGGTTTTTTCTCGTTCTTTTATGGTAATTTCCTGAACAAAGTAAATTTGTGTCATCGGCAAATGTAAGAACTTATAATGAGTTTGGTCCCAAAACTGCACGTTGTGGAGCACCATGGGTGATTCAGTGGCATCACAACATACTGGAAGTATTTAGTAACTAGAAACTGTTATGAAAAGGACGACGTCCAGGCTCGTGGTGTGTGATGCTCACCTGGTGCGGCTGTAGCAGGCAGTGATGCAGTACAGGGCAGTAATGGTCAGGACACATGAGGCCAGGCTGATCATGACAATGTTAAACACTCTGAACCCTGGATGACAGAGAACACAGAGGAAAAATAAAGTAAAAGTGAGATTTATTCTAAAGAAGCACAGAGGTTTTACTCACCAGGCAGGGCGATGTCCGTCTCCTGATCCTGCAGGCCCAGGGCCCCAGTGCCATTCAGAGATAGGTTCTGTTGGCCTCCACTCATCTTGCTGCCATTGGCATCCAAAGCAGAAAGTCCAGGCTGAGCTCCGAGTGGCCTCTCACTGGGTCCAGGAGAAACAATGTGACTCAAACAGCTTGACTCAGTTGCTGTGGAGACACTCCTCTCTTTTGTCAGCCCCTTATTTTGAGTTGGAAGCCTCTGCTACGCCACTTGTTTACTGCTCATTATTCTGTTCAGAGAGAGAGAGAGAGAGAGAGAGGGGGAGAGAGAGAGGGAGAGAGAGAGGGAGAGAGCGAGAGAGAGAGAGACAGAGAGAGAGAGACAGAGAGAGAGAGAGAGAGAGAGAGAGAGAGTGAGAGAGAGTGAGAGAGAGAGAGGGAGAGAGCAAGAGAGAGAGAGAGAGAGGGGGAGAGAGAGAGAGAGAGAGAGAGAGAGAGAGAGAGAGAGAGACAGAGAGAGCGAGAGAGAGAGAGAGAGAGAGAGAGAGAGAGAGAGAGAGAGAGAGGGAGAGAGAGAGAGAGAGAGAGGGAGAGAGCAAGAGAGAGAGAGAGAGCGAGAGAGAGAGAGAGAGAGAGAGAGAGAGAGAGAGAGAGAGAGAGAGAGAGAGAGAGAGACAGAGAGAGAGAGAGAGAGAGAGAGAGAGAGAGAGAGGGAGAGAGAGAGAGAGAGAGAGAGAGAGAGAGTGGCTGGACCTTTCATACTGTTTCCAGCTTCCAAACAAACTCAAATGTAATGTGAATTTTCTAAATCTGGAGGCAAAAACGAAACAAATGGACGATAAGAAGACTAAAGGTGGATACATGCACGATGACAGATAAGATTGTTAGTTTCTCTGAGGAAGAACAAAAGTCGTTCAAAGGGAGAGTTTGTCACTCCGGGCTGAACACGGGGAATCTTTCTGGGCCTGCTGGTTTTCTACAAGCAGCTTGTAACGCTGCTATTTCAGTTAGTAAAGTTGAAAAAAGGAATATGATGGAAGGTTGATGTCTCTTTTCTCTCATCCCTTATTCTGTTCTTATAAACATAAAGATCTTACTTATATGTCACAACTTTATGTCTCGTGTGCTTATGAGAAATATCCCCGTAAAACATTCAATTGAACATAAATTTGTATTCAATCTTCACTTTCTAACAATGACAATTAAATGTTGTATGTTGAAATCAAACATTTTTGCATATTTGCCTCATTCTTCAGTCCTTTTTTGTTTTGTTTTTTTGCCAATTTGTCACAAATTCAGCCACATTTCAAGCTCAAACGGGCCGAAAAAAGTCAAGCTGTTGCCTCTCGGTCGGATTCAAGCTTGGATTTTGACTCGGCGACTTCAAAACTTGCATTTTGTTTCCTTCACTAATGAGGTTCGGTGAGAAGGTTGTGTTTTTGGTCTATATTTATTTATTGCTTTGTATGTATGTATTTTCCCTATTTTTTTCAAAAGCTATTAACCTGGATTGCATGAAATCTTCAGGGGTTTTTTTTCATCATCTATTACGTTTTTGGATGTTAACGGCTAACCGTTTCCAAATAAATCCCCCAAAACTACTGTGGAAAAATGCCCCATACAAAGAGGGTGAGAGAGGCTCCTCATAGAGGAGATCAAAAGAAATCAGCATCTGTTGCCATGGAGACGGTCCCTGCTCAGTGTTTCACACTGTGATGTAGCTACGTAACAGGCAGGTTAGCATCAATATTAGCAAACGGCTATCATGCTAGTGAGGCAAACTTGGTCCTGCAAACAAATGTGGCGCTCATGAAGGTCTAGCTTTGTTGTTGTTTGTTTATTTAAAGTCAGTTTGAGGTGGACATGCTGGTGTGTTTAGGAGGATTGACCGTCTGTTCCTTGTGGCCTTCTGGAGGAGGTGTTGGCTCACTGGTGATGCCTCGTGGAACTTTCTCCATTTCAGTTCAGTGCCTAAAGTGCCAAAGCCTCACAATGTGTCCTTTCTGGACTGATTGATGGAAATCACTTATAACTCATCTGTTCTTGTCTTCTATTTTAGTGATAGTTTTAATCAACAGGTCTAGTTCTAACCAGGTCAGTGGAAAAGCATGCAAATAATAACAGTTAATTTGTGATTTAATAAGTAGGGTAATTACCGGTACTTCATCACAGAGGGGCAGATAGGTTTTTGTATATTTTGTATTTACTTGTATTTTCTTTGTCTCTTTGTTCTCAAATATTGTGACAAATGTGTTTCTCCCACAGTCCAGAAGCATGACTCACCTTACACCGCTGTGTTTTCTATGTTTTTTTATGTTTTCTATATGTTTCCTATGTTTTCTCTGTACTTCCTCCCTGCTGCTGTGTTGGTCAACAGAAGCACCAAATCGGCCAACTGAAGCCCCATTCCGTGAGCGGTACGGAGCGTAACCGGAGCTCGGCTCCGGTACCCGTTTCCACCGCAGAGAGGAGTGGGCGGGGCTTAAGAGCTCCGCAGATATGTGACTTTACAACAGTCGTCTCAGCCTGGCTGCAGATCTAGATCTTATGAATCCTCTGTTGTTGTTTACATCCTCCACTTTGCACTTGTTTTTTTAGTTAACTGTTATTTTTTGCAGCAGCAGAGCTGCAGCCGCAACGTCCGTGTTTGTTCTGAGAGAGCACCCCATGGCGCGTGGCGCACCCCCCTGGCTGACGCTATGCTGCAAACAGAAAGCTCCAACGCGATGCAAAGTCCCAAGCCCCACGACCAACACTAAAGTTGAGCAGCAAAGAAAAGAAAAGGAAAAAAAACAAAAAAACAACCAGTGCAAAGCTGACCATGCTGAAAGCAGAAGCTTCATCCAGCCCACATATTAAAATATTAAGGGTGTGTAGTAAATCACTGACCAATCAGCAGACAGCTCCTCAAACTCAGACCCGGTCCATGGTCCTGGTACCCCAACGGAAGGGGAGCGGAAAAGCGACCGCCTTTGGAGCGATTTGGAGCGGTTGTTTCCGCAGTCCTGCGGTGGAAACGTGAACCGTAATGGACCAGTCTATCCCCGCACTTTTTGTGCGGTGGAAACGGAGCTAAAGACAACCAGCAGCAATTTTCCACAAAGTGTGGGGAATCCATGGACGAGTGCTCCCAAAGAGCTGTGAGAGCCAAAGCAGGCAAAAGAAGAAAAAAAAACAAAACGCGTGGAACGTCTGATTAAAAATGCTTTTGTTTCATGGTTGGACCGGACAAGCTGCTACACACACAGTGCTTTTACTTCTTAGAAACTTTAGTGACCCTCAAGAAAATTAATCATTTTCAGACATGCAGTGATTAACAGGACGACAGAATAATGATCATGATGAAGCTCTCGGAATTATCGAAACTTCTAAAATGTAACTGTGGGGCACACATAACCACAGAACATTTCTGCACAATAAAGCTTCCAAGTTGCTTTGAGCGTTGAGCTGTTGACGGACATCCACAGCTGGAAACCATCATTTACATCATGAGGAAGTCAGGCATCGAACCAAACATCGTCACTTGGTGTGAGATAAAGTTTGCGCTGTGTGAGGTCAGAGGTAATTTTGTGAGTTTCCCTCTAGATGTGTAAGAGTTGGCATCTCTACTTTATTTAGATTTCAGAAGACGTGTCTCTTCTGGTTGGGTGGTGAAATGACTTTAATTACTGTGGGGGACCTCGTCCCGCCCTGCCTTTACAATAATTCAGCAGAAAATAGCAGAGCAGCAACATGTATTGCATAAATCCTCAAAGACATTGTTTCTTTTTCTTTTTTGTAATGTCATTTTTCCCTCTTGGAATCAGTTTTCACCTACTAAAGTAGTAAGTTTGGCAGACAGCGTCAATGAACCTGAGACATCAATAAATCAATAAAAATCAAGTGAAATTAGTAGAAACTGTAGCTGAGGTTTGTAACGTGAAGTCAAAGGGGGAGGGTTTCCTGTGATTTGGGCATTTTAAATGAGGCGCTTTTCTGTTTATCATCTCTTTAACTTGATATTAAAAATCTGCATTGTGTACAAGTACTGTCATTTCTTTTTTTTTTCCCCTCTCCTATAGATCAGGCCTCAGAGCTGTTCCAATAAAAGACCTGAATCTATCTGATCATCCTGCAATGTTAATACACGCCACTAGGTGTCACACCTCACCTGCAGATTTGCCCCTTGGCCCAGAAATGCTCATTCGTCCTGCAGTTTGCGGCAAAGAAAAACAAAGCCAGAGTTGATTTAACCGTGACTCAGGCTGACATTTCTGTTTAAATTTCACATCCAAACCTCGACGCAGCGACTAGAGGAGCATGTGGAGGCATGTGGAGGGCATCATGCTGGTAGAGTTTGTTTGAATAGGGCAGAGAGCAGAAACCATCTCTGGGAAGTAGACGGAGATAGTTCTACTCTGCCTGATACCCTGAATAAAACCTCACCACTGTGGTGGAGACTGCTGCTGCGAGCAAATACAAATACACACTTTTAGTACTTCAGTTAATATTTATCTTTCTTTTATTCACGCACTTGGTTTGTTAGCAAATTGTTGATTTAATGAAATAAAAAAAAGCCCATTCTCCAAGTGATGATTTCTGTTTGGCTTTAGAGTATTAAAGCCTTTTTTTAAAGGCTCATTATTGATGATGAAATCCTTAGTTATAGTTCTTTGAACTCTAAATTTAGTTCATTAACTTAAGTTTGAAGAACTTGATTCACTTAGGTTTGACCAATTTAAGCAGTTCAACTATTTTCTTATTAAAATGACTCAAATCTATGTTTTTAAAGCCTCAAACTTAAAACATCTAAACAAACCAGCTGGAAAAACTCAGAGCCGCTGAGAACTGGATCTGCTAACTCAGTTCAAATAAAAGCTTTTAAAACATGCAGACACCAGATATCATTATAGAAAGAGGTAATAATCTCATGGCCTTTGCCACATCTGGCAGATGTGAGGCATTAGTATGCAGGAGGACAGAAAAGAGGCACTAAGAGGGGGAAGTGACAGCAGAAACACGATGGGAACAATACTTAATGTTCAGTTTCACAAATGATCCACGTCGAGCACCTCATTCATCAGCGTGGGATCCTCCTCTCATTTCCCAAACACACACTTATCAAAAGGTTCCTACATTTTAATGCTTCTTTCTTGGCACCATAGTAGCTGGCAGGAGGCGATTTAATCACACATTACGATCAGTCATGATTCACGAAAGCAACTTAGTCATCTCTTTCTTTTTACACTCTATTTGTTCCGAAATGGCATTTCTTTTGAAATGTTTGACACCAACTATATAGATAAGAGATTCTGCACAGTGGCTTTGGCTTCATGATACAGTTACTTAAAGTCGCTGGAGCATTCGTATCTGGGGTGGTATCTGGAGGAGCTTTTCAATAAAAACCTGCATTTTATATTCTCCTTCACTCATAAAACTCATAAAGTCAATCAATCAACTCTCCTGCGATTGTGTCTAAACCCTCCCCTCTGTCCTGCTGACTGACCAGGGAATTCCTGACCATCCCTCATCACCCCCCCCCCAACCCTCTGTGTTTATTCAGAGGCTGGTGGGGAATTAGCGTTGTGGTGCGATCCATTTGTTGTGATGTGGTTCAGCAGGAAGGTCCCGCCTTGATTCATTCTACCTGTCAGTTAAAGTTGTGGAGAAACGTTTTAATACACAAAGAGCTGGGCAGCTTATGTTGGTTGAATACGTTTGTGCAGGGTGGGGGCCCTAAGCAGGATTTTATTTTGGGGGCCCCCTTCCAATAACATAATAATAATAATAATAATAATAATAATAATAATAATAATAATAATAATAATAATAATAATAAATTACAATTACTAACGAATCAAATGAACAGCCTCTATCAACAGTGGAACAAGAACTTTACAGATGCACACGTCTGAAAAACTTTGTGGCATAAACAGTTTTTTCTTTTTTATTTCAACAACATCCCTCCTTCAAGTGAAGCACGAGCCTCTGACTGTTTGGACTTTTTCTTTCTTTTGCTAGCTCCTGAATCGTATTGATGTTTGGAAGCTCTCTCTCTCTCTCTCTCTCTAGTCTCTCTCTCTCTCTCTCTCTCTCTCTCCAACTGCCTGCCGGCCCATCTGACCGTTGATTGGTCAGATGGGCCAATCAGCGGTCATGATTGGCCCATCTGACAATGATTGTGCAATGATTGAAAGCGCTTCTCTCTCTCTCTCTCTCTCTCTCTCTCTCTCTCTCTCTCTCTCTCTCTCTCTCCGGCCTCAGGCTGACTTGGTGGCGGTGTTCTACGCGCCTCTCGACAAAATGCAGCGCATCCTTTGCGCATTTGCAGAGAATGATGATACTTTATTGATCCCGAGGGAAATTCAATTCACTTGCACAAAATGGGGCCCCCATGGATCGTGGGGCCCTACGCACAGCGTGTGTTCTGCATGTAGGAAGGGGCAGGCCTGCGTTTGTGTGTGTGTCTGTTTGTTTGTGTGTGTGTGTGTGTGTGTGTGCGTGCGTGTGTGTGTGTGTGTATGTGTGCAGTGGTGGACTGGACCTGTCCATACTGCACCCTCCTTCATCTATAGTCAGACAGTCAGACAGTGAATTGGATGAAGTAATATGGAAAATACTGAATATATCATGGGAGAGAGATTAAAAAAAAAAGGTGCTATATGTCAAAAATACAGATTTATGAACCCTAAACGGACCTTTGATGTCCGACTCAAAAAGGGGCGGGACAAAGGGGGGTAGAGGTCATAAAAACATGTCTATGGTTTTTTATGGTTGTTTTATGAGGATTTCATGAGGATTTTATTATTTCATGGTTACCTTGAAGAAATGAACAGGTGCGCCGGTAACTTCCTAAATTAAATTACGGAGAGTTTTTACTGAATTAAGGTTGTTTTGTTTAATCCTGAAGGGTTTAAATAGTTTAAGTACTTTGTATACAGGGGTTTAAATACTTTAATACCTGTATTGGGGATGGTTTTATACATATAATACCTGTATTAGGGGATGTTTTGAAACAGATTCATGTTTAATTCTCTGTATACATGGTCTTAAACAGTGTGATGTTAGAGTCGACCTTTGAACGGTTACTTTGAAGAACTTAACAAGTGCGTTACAACTTCCTAAATTAGTTTATAAGGGATCTGATGAGAATTTCAAAGAGGTTTCTTTTCAAACTTTAGGTGGAGAAATGTGTGATGCCATGTTTCTTTATCAGAATCTCAAATTTATTGTTAAAAAATTCCTTCCCGGCATCAGTTTGTTGTTTTTCAGGATAATTCGCTAAAGATTGACTCGAAAGCCTGCAAGACCTCACTACCGGTCTTCTTCTTTAAAGCACGCACGTAGGGCTTTTTAAAAAAAATTTGAAAACGCATCTATGACAGTCAGCAGATAATTAAAGCCATCATTATCCCCAGACAATTCCCTGACACAAAGATCAGCCTTAAATCGTCTGAGAGGTCTGGTCACTGTAACTCTATTCCTAGCAAAATGTATCCTAGCTGGTTTGTGCAGAGTATAGGTGTCTTGACCGGATAAAAATTCTTTCACATCGCCTGTCTTCACTTTTCTACCCGTCTTGTTTTGAACTGTCTGCACCTCCATAGCTGCCAGGATTTGCCGCATTGTAATATAGTTGTTTCACAGACCGTTTCTCAGCCATGTTATCTTCAACAGTTACGAGGTTTAACTGACCTTATGTGTGAGAGAAAAGTACTTTATTTAATTTCATCTAAAATCCTAAGTCTAGGCTGTAAGCCGCCGTTGTTGTTGTTTTACGTTAGAATTAAATCGAACATTAAACACTGTATTCAGAGAATTAAACAATTAAAAACCCTCTACTACCCCTGAATTAAACATTTAAACTTAACCTTACATTAAAAGCCAGCATATGTTATCTTACATATGTGGAGGTTGTATTTAAAGGACTCATATTATACTAAATCGACTTTTCTGTGCTTTAAACATCATAAAAGTGCTGTTTGGGGTTCATATCGAAAACCGATGTATACACAACCCTGTCAGGTTTAGGCTATAGACATTTATTAAATCTGCAAGAAAGAACAAGACAACAAGGATGAGCTTCAGTTACTCGTGAGGAGAAATGGCCAGGAGCGCCCAAGTTCACCTCCTACCCACTCTGGCTCCAGACCATTTCTCCTGCGTTTTTATTTCATTTAACAAAGGGGAGGGTTCACAGGATATACATCATAGAAACAAACATTTTGTATGCTTAGCAGTTTATCAACCATAAGTACAATCTCAGGACATCCCGCGCTCATGAGACGTGGAGACGGCAGCTGTGTGGAAGATGAGGCTTTCTCTGTTTATCAGTCTCGGTCAGGGTTCCCTTATCAAGCTCAGAACATATGATTAGAGAGCAGCGCCTGAGTGACGCTGCTAAATAAAGACGTAAGAAATAAGACTGAGATTAAGCATGAATATGGTAACTATATATAAAAACATTCTAACAATCCCCAAAGTGGTTTTTTTCATTGATTCCCTCAAGCTTGAGTTCACAGTGATCTTTCTCTGTTCTAACTGGTGGAGGAGCTCAACACCTTGATTCAATTTGATGACACGGCACCACCTTGCTGACGTCACAGAGCTGGAGAATCTGTCAATAACTGTTTTCACCATCATGTTCACTTGGAGAAATTGTGTTTTTGGGTACAATTATGTGTCCACACTATTTGGCTTGCAGAAAGAAGAAGCACAGCGGCGAATGTGGCTGGACGTTTTTCCCGCGGACCTGCCTCAGAAATCCACAAAGAATGTGTTTGAGCGACACTTCACCAAAGAAGCTTCCAAACTACGGTACTTTGAAACTGGACTTACTCAGAAGCTCATCTTGAAACCTGCTGCTCTTCCCACAATAAAAGACTAACGAGGTGCCGAGATCTGTAAGTACATTACTACAACTACCAGCGTGAGCTGCTGGCTACGTCACCGAGGGGGTGGAGGAGGTGGCTGTGGGCTGGGCTGCAGTCTCCGTGTGGGCGGGGGAGGCAGAGGAGCTGAGAACCACCATCATGAGAGGTGACGTCAGCTCAATCCAAGAAATAGCTGTAATTTCACAAGTTTTGAGTGTTGTATACTATCACCTAAATTATTATCCCACATGAGCATTGGATGGACTGTGAAACATGAAATATAATTCTTCAAAGTAACCTTTAAACAGTAAAAACAAAAACAACTCTTTGAAATTCTCATCAGAGTCCTTATAAAATAATTTAGGAAGTTGTAACACATCTGCTAAATTCTTCAAAGTAACCGTTCATGGTCGACTCTAACATCAAACTGTTTAAGACCAGAGAATTAAACATTAAACTGTTTAAAAACATCCCCTAATACTGGTATTAACCATTTATAACCATCCCTAATACAGGTATTAAACTATTTAAACCCTTGTATACAGAGGAATTAAACTATTTAAACCCCTCTGGATTAAACAAAATAACCTTAATTCAGTAAAAATCTCCATAAAATAATTTAGGAAGTCACTGGTGCACCTGCTCATTTCATCCGTTCAATGGTCAGCTCAGACACCTGTTTAAGGCCCTGTATACAATGAATTAAACATTAAAACGTTTCTCAGCCATGTTATCTTCAACAGTTATGATGTTTAACTGACCTTATGTGTGAGAGAGACGTACTTTATTTAATTTCATCTAAACTCCTATGTCTAGACTGTTGCTGTCATTGTTGTTGTTTGATGTTAGAATTAAATCTAACATTAAACCCTGTATTCAGAGAATTAAACAATTACAAACCCCCGACTACCCCTGAATTAAACATTTGAACTAAACCTTACATTAAAAGCCCATGTTTGTTCACTTCGGAAGTTGTATTTAAGAGTTAAATTAAAATTCTTCAAAGTAACCTTTCAAAGGTCGACTCTAACATCACACTGTTTAAGACCATGTATACAGAGAATTAAACAATAATCTGTTTCAAAACATCCCCTAATCGAGGTATTATATGTATAAAACCATCCCCAATACAGGTATTAAACTATTTAAACCCCTGTATACAAAGTACTTAAACTATTTAAACCCTTCAGGATTAAACAAAACAACCTTAATTCAGTAAAAACTCTCCATAATTTAATTTAGGAAGTTACCGGCGCACCTGTTCATTTCTTCAAAGTAACCATGAAATAATAAAATCCTCATAAAACAACTATGAAAAACCATAAACATGTTTTTATGACCTCCACTCCCCTTTGTCCCGCCCCTTTTTGAGCCGGACATCAAATGTTTAGGGGTCATAAATCTGTATTTTTGACATATAGCACCTTTTTTTTTTTATCTCTCTCAGGGGTCCTCAATTCTGCCCTCGAGGGCCGGTATCCTGCATATTTAAGGTTTCTCCCAGTTGCAATGCATCTGAATGCAATAAGGGCCTCGTTACTTAGCTTTTTTACAAGCTCGATGATGACATCAACATCAGATTGAGGTGTGCTGAAGCTGGGAAAGAGCTCAAACGTGCAGGACACCGGCCCTCGAAGCCCAGAATTGAGGGCCCCTGCTGTATATAGATTGAGAGCAATGATCAGTGGTGGCCGATAGAGGGGGCGCCACAAATAATGTCTCTGGAGAGCAGGAGTGTCGAAACTCAGTCCTGGAAGGCCAGAGTCCTGCAGGGTTTAGCTCCTCCCAGTTCCAACACACCTGATTGCAATGAACAAGTCATGATTGGGCTTTTTCGCAACCTTGGTTGATGACATCATTATTAGATCCAGGTAGGCTGAAGCAGGGAGAGACTAACATCTGCAGGACACCGGCTCTCCGGGACTGGGGTTGGACACCCCCCGCTGTGTGTGTGAGCAGCAGGGGACGCTGCACAACTCGCCCCAAGGAGGCAGGGTGTAGTCAAGGTTTCATCAAGGACTGATCAACTCCAGAGTGACTGACATGAAATTAAACCGATCAGTATCATTTCATGACCAAAACTTGGACTTGTAAATCTCCAGAGCTGCTCAGTGATTGGCTGAAGTTCAGCTCTGGGTTGTTCTGGTGTGTCTACCAGATGTTCAGATGAAGACGACAAGCGGTGAGTCTCTCATAATTAACTCTGTCACATCTCTTCTAATTCACCGGTTTGAAAGAAGAAATGTGGCTGAAAATCTTCAGGGCAGGTTGAACCTTCTCCGGTATAGGTACTTTTTAAATGCAAACAAACTAACCCAAACCCTATATGTCCAGGTTTGTTCATGTTTATAAATGTTTAGATATATTCATATTTATTATTGACTGAAAATCTAAGAATGTATAAAAGCACAGTTTATTTAAAAAATGTGTTTTGAAGTACAATTCTGAAATGCTTTGAAAGATGGCTTGATGTGTATGTTTGAAAATAAAGCTCGTATTCCTTCAGTTTTCCCTAAACTCAAACTAAATGTTATTACAAGTAAGCCAGCACCAAAACACATTCATTTTCTAAAAGAGACTACCATATTTTCTGCCCTATAAGGCACACCGGGTTATAAGGCACACCTTCATTGATTGACATAATTTACAACTTCATTCATATATAAGGCGCACCGCCCTATAAGGAGCATGCAATAGACCAGTGGTCAGCAACATCTATAGCTCAAAGCCATTAGGTTACATTTTCCACTGATTCTAACACCCAGAGAGGTGCACACACTTTATTTTGATAGTCCTACCTGCAGCCTATGCCAGGACGACACTACACACAAAACCTTCTTCACTGCTGGTTGACAACTTACAACTACCGGTAATAAACTAAACTACATGAACTAAGCAACAAAAACACAACACAACACAATTATTACCGACACCACAAACCAAATAGAACCCCCAATAATTGCATTTAAAACACCACAAACAGCTGCAATGAATTATGGGAGTTTCTATCGGCTGCACTGAGGAGCTCAGGTTGAATTTGTCGCTGCAAGGCATGATGTCCCATCATGCCTTGCAGCGACAAATTCATGTTTTGTGTTGTTGGAGGTTATTGTGGGTTGTTGTTGGGCTTGGTGTTGTGTTGATTGTGTTTATGTGTTTTTGTTCCCCAGTTTAGGGAGTCATTATTTCATCTAGTTTATTTTGGTTTGTTAGAATGTTGGTGTGCAACCATGAGTGATGAAGGTGTTGTGTGGAGTGTCGTCCACTCTGAAGATTTAGAGTTGTCAAAATAAAAGCTTCTGGTTGTTCAGCTGTCAAATAGCAGTCTCGAGTAGAACAATCGTCCATGTATAAGGCGTACCGGGTTATAAGGCGCACTGGCAGCTTTTGAGAAAATTTGAGGTATTGAGGTGCCTTATAGGGCGGAAAATACGGTAATTAAGCTTCTGATTGTTTTTATTTACAATATAAAAAAGGCTAGATTGTTGTAATGTGATTTATATATATATATATATATATATATATATATATATATATACATATATATATACGTTCTGCAGTTAAATGAAGTATACATTTGCAGAAATCAAATGATAAGGAGGAGTCCCAGCTCAGAAATGTATCACCAGCTGCCGCTGGAAATGATCGATGCAGTGTATCTGCTGTGAAGCACATTGAAAATTGCATAGTTACAATAATGTGCATGATGTAAACATAAATGTATAATGAAATAAGTGTAAATTGTAAATTGTAAAGCAGTAATTCACCCAAACACTCCTTCACTGTAACCCGTCCACTCACTTCTCCTGCAACTTCTAAACCGGGAAGAAACGGTTCCTATTGTCACAGTGCCGATGTAATTGTGTTTTCACAAACCATTTGATCAATTCACTTTGACATCTGGAAAGCTGAGAACTTCCACAAAGTTCTCAGCAGCAGACTCCAGCCAGCAGAAGTCTCTGGTGTGACAATCTGCCTGTAGAGCCAGGAGGTAGGAGTCTGAGAGCAGAGTTACAACTGCATGAAGCGTTGAGTGGACAAAGGAGGAAAAAAGACAGGGAAGAAAACAGAAGGAAACAAAAAGGGAAAAAACAATAAAAAAAAGATAAAAGCAGAAAAGGGAAGAGATAAGGAAAAAAAGAGTGAAATGGACAAATGTAGAAAAAGGGAAAAAATAAGAAAAACAAAGAAAAAAGGAAAGAAAAAAACCCTGAAGTATTTGAATGGGAATTCACCGCCTGGACTAGTTTCTAGAACAGTTGTTCTAGAGTGGTTGTTCTAGAGTGGTGGTTCCACAGCGTTCTGTGTGCCTCTAACCAGTAATGTCAGTAATGCCTTAACACATTACTCTCATATGACCAGTTTTTTTCAGTAATGAGTAATCTAATGCGTTACATTTCCAAACCAGTAATCAGATTATAGTTACTTGTCCAAGTTACTGTGTGCTGCTATTATATGTGCTACTTTGCAGACAAGAGTGTCTTGTCTGCAAAGCCGCTTTATTATTAAACAGAACCGACCGCTCCTCCGTTCTCTAAACTGAAACAGACACAAGCAGCCATGTATGCAGACACTGCATGACCCGCCCCCTTCTTCAGTCTCAGCCAATCACAGGCCAACTTGCTCTAAAGGCGCTTTCAGGTATCCCAAAGGAATTGGAACTAATCATTGACATCAATAAACCTTAACATTGCAATAAACCCCACCCTTTTTCAATTAATCAACCAATGAAAGACTTTATTTGTCCAGGAGGGGGGTGGGTGGGGGGGGGGGGGGGGGGGGGAATGAAGTCTGATAGAGCAGGCAATGCAAATAAATAAATAGTGCAACAACAGAACTACAACTACATCTCAGGGTAAATAAAGAGCAGTAACAATAAAAATGTGATAATAAAAGTGTGTCAGGTATAAACACAACAAAGAATGAAGGACAAGGGTTAAATATTTATCAGCAGGTGCAGGAGGCGGAGATCAGCAGAGGTTTTGGCAAAACCGGTTGTAATTTTCATGTCGAGAGGATGGGGGTGTTGTTGGCAGCTGCTGAAAGTAACTTGTAATCTAAGTTAGTTACTTTTAAAAACAAGTAATTGCTGCATGCAGAGAGGGAAACTGAGAAAAACCAACAAAACTAGAGTCTGGTGGTCAAACGGAAAAGATCTAGGATAAATAACTTCATTCTCTCCAGAAACATGATCATAGATAAGTGAAAACATCTGTTTTCTTTCATTCTTTCAGCTCAGTGTTTTGGTTTTACACACAATTAATGTTCCGATTTCCCCTCATTAATTTCCTGTCCTGACAAACATCCACTAGCCTCAAGAAGACATGTCTTCAGAGGAGGTATTTTAATTAGCCTCGTTGGTTTTTGCCTGGAGAGGAGTTTTTTTGGATTTTGCACTATGGAAACAAACTTGTCAATGAAGACACTTGTTCAGTTCCCTCGTGGCATAATTTAGAAAGGTCGTTATATGAGTTAGTTTTACCTCTAGGTATATATATATACATATATATATATATCTTTGTGCACAACAAATACAAGGGAAGCTGGTGGATGTTTTCACCTAACAGCAAAATGTTGACCCGCAAGTTTTCTATCCTAATAATTCAATGAGAGCCTTCAACCTGCCTCCTTGCTTTCTCTTCCACCAGCCTGAGGATCACATATTGGACGGCTCTCCCTCTTCATTGATCGCTCTCCCTGAGGCTCTGAGCTCAGGTGGCGAGACGCCAGATGGCCTGCGTCACTTCTGAGCAACTCCAGGTCTGGTCCTCTGCTTGCCAGTAATAAATACCGTTTGGCGAGTTGCTCCTGGAAGCTGTGTGTGGGAACTGCAACAGACTACTTGTTGGTTTTTAAGATCTTCATTCGTTCAAGAGATTCATTGTTTGGATTCACTTCAGTCTGCGACGGCCACTACTGAGGGGTTGTTAGGTGAGGGGGAGTGTTAAGAAACTGACGGGATTTAGAATTGGAAGCTTCTCAAAATGGCAGATTCAGAGTGAATATTAGCGAAAGGTAAAAACAAGGTGGCCTTGTGCTGCAGCGCTTCAAGAAGCCATTAGAAGAACAATGAGGAGGAAACAAACCAAATTAGTGCTTCAGGCTTGTAAATATCAGAAAAGCTTTCTACATGTCAGGATTCTTCATCTTGTTTTGGTGAAACAAATCCTTGTTTGCAGACAATTTTGTAGATAAAAAAGGATGAATAAGGTTTCATTGTGAAGGTTCAACAATACAAAGACAGTTTAACTGTGAGTTTGGAAGGACTGTATCTTTAATAGAAATTACACATTGTTCCTCAAAATAATAACATTCTGAAAGGAGTTTGCATGTTTCCCCTCTGGATTTCACTTGTATAACACTTTTTTCCACAAAACAGACTTATTTTGTTAATCCCATTCGCTGTCACCACTCTGTGCGGTTTTGATATTAATAAATGCACCAGAATCATAAGGATCTCGTATGAGAT
Source organism: Blennius ocellaris (assembly GCF_963422515.1). Classification (NCBI taxonomy): domain Eukaryota; kingdom Metazoa; phylum Chordata; class Actinopteri; order Blenniiformes; family Blenniidae; genus Blennius; species Blennius ocellaris. Next base: position 30,032,029 of record NC_137652.1, on the reverse strand, counting down.
TCTTGTGTCAACGGCAACAAAGTTGGTTAAAGGAAGCCGCAATAATCGATCTGAATATTAGTAGCGATAATAATAATAATGATTTTATATTTTATTTATATATGTATGATTATGTGAAATATTACATATTTTATTTGGGTAAACATGAAAATTATAGTTATCTTTCTTTTTCTTTGGGTTTTTTGTGTATACTGTAAATATTTTCCATAGAATGCTTAACAAATATCTGTAAATATGTATATATTTAGAATGTTGAACATTGTGAAGGTATTGAAAGGCAACTAAGTGGCAGCCATGATAAGAGTAAAACATCTTTTCTCCTCTATTTCCTTCAAAAGAACTGGACGTTTTGCTGTGAAGACTGAATGAAATAAAGAATTACAACAATAAATAACTTGGAGATAAACTGTATACAGACATTCATATAAACCAATAGCCAAACTTTTAGAAATCATTGTTTTAGTCTCATTCAAATTGAAGCAGCTCAGCGTCTTGTTACACTATTGACCAGTTATTACATTTTAGGTTTAGACTTTTTTTTTTTTTATATAATTTTGGTCGATTTTTTTTTTTTACATCCCCAACAGGCCTTAATAAGATTCAACTTACTGTCTAAATACCAAGTTCATAAAAAACTTTATGAAACAAATCTGAAATTAATGAAGATAAATAAAACGTGCGTGCGTGCGTGCGTGTCGTTCTGTTATCTGACTGAAGTCCTTTAAACATCAACTCGTCTTGTTTGTGTGATGAAACGTGACGTTAAACAGTTTCTCCTAACCAAAATCCGTGGGAGCTCCTGGTTCCAGAAGAGATGGTTTGACCAGCGCTTCTCTCATATGGCAGCAGGACTTTCTGATGACATTTTGCTTCAGAAACTCACAAAGGTTGTGAACACTTACCTTCAATAAAATCCTGTTTTTGTCTCATCCCTACACTCGTCTCCACTCATCCTCTCCTTTCATGTCGTTCACTCTGTAAATCTGTGGATTCTCTCTGTCCACCATCTACCTCCAATACGTCTGAATTAACCTCTGCCTGCGATCACATGGCTGCGATCTGCGATCCATCAGGCAGAACCAGGTGATCCATTCTCAATGCCTCCCACACGAGATAAGAACGTTTGGGAAAGCAGCTCTGGGAAATGTTACGGCAACGGTGTCGCTCGATCAGGCAACAACGCAAACATCAGTGTGGATCATATTTAGATTAATGAGCCTTTTATCAAAGTCAAGAAAGATTAATGAGAAGCAATGTTGTCATCTGACTTTCACTGTCGACCTATCAGTAACTTGTTTAGTGTGAAATAAGACCAGAGACGTTTACAGATGTTTGGAGGAAAGATTGAATCTGAGTGGTGACAGAAGTTCAGACAACAATGTCATTAGGAGGTGAAGAAGAAGACACAAACTGGAAACAACTCAAAAGATGTATGTGCTTTTCCTTTCTTCGTCACCTTGTTTTAATGTTTCCTGATGAAGCAGTAAGATTTTCCCCTGGGTGTGACTGGTGCTTTATGAATACATTTACTTTGCCCTGCTGTCACTCCTTCGTGTTCTACATTCCCTCGTTCTGCTGGTGCCGAGAGAAACAGGAGTGAAACAAGCAATTCTGTCTGTTCTGGTTGCAGGTTGAGCAGATTAATTACAGACAAGTAATTCATACGATAAATTAACTTTGAAGAACTTGGGCATGTAAATGGTGTTCATGTGGTTCACAAAATAATGTTTTCATGAAGAACATCAAGTATTTTTGATTCTTGCATGTGCAAATTAGAAATTGTGAAAATTACTTTTACTTAATCAAATTGAAATTTAATCATCATGCTCATTTCAAAAGGGATTATTTTGGATTTAATTTGCTACTTAACTGCAGCTTTAATTTCTCCTTTAATGGTGCGTGGCTGCGCTCCAGTTACCAGTGTGACAGCAGCAGTTTACACACAGCAAAAGCCCATTTTAACTTCAGAAGCGTCAACGGTCTCACTAAGTGTTGAACCAGTAATCAGTTACTTCTCAGTTATTGAGAGAAGTTTTAGTGTTGTTACATTCACATACTTATTATCTTTATTTTACAATAATGGCTGTGATTAATCTCAAACATAACATGTGATTATACAACTACAAGCTCGTTCCTGCTCCAGCTGGATGGTTGGAATCGTGAACTACATGTTATAAAGCAGCAGGTTTGCAGCTCGGACCACCTACGAGTCTGAGACCAAGGAAAAATGTGCCATCCAGCTATTAAAATTGCTTTAATACTCCTTTTTCTGACTACCATTTACTTATAAAGTACCTTCTTTTCTTTCAGTTGAAGACTCCTGATAATGCAGCGTGACAGTCACGTAGAATTGCTGTTTTCACAACCTGTCCTGCTGCCACTGTTCTGTGCCTCACAAAGTAGAATGTGCAAACTGCTGCCAACATATACAGCTAACAATTACTGAATCAGTGTGTATCCTGGCACACAACTACACACTGAAAGCTCACACAGTTGTGTTCTTGAAAATTGTGGAGCACATCTGGGTATCTGGCTTTGTGTTTGCTGAGCCTCACAGGTCTGCAAGGCTTCAACACTCAGGAAGAGGTCAACGCCACTTGATCTGACTAAGCTCCATTCAGTTTCCAATCTGAAGGTCAGATGTGGAGCCTGTGGCTTCGGTTACTGAGGGAACTGATGGGGAATGGCAAACTTCACTTCACACCTTTCATGAAGAAAAAAATGATGCTAAAAGATTGGAGCCAAAGCCAAGTCCAGGGTGGTGGCAGAGCCACATCCCAGTTCATCACACCTGAGGTGAAATATGATGACTCGGCAAGAAAAGTCCCTCAAAAGAGCAACACAAACAGATTCTTAGCATTCTGGATGACTAGTTTATTTCATAGAATAACATGTATGTCTGAAGATCCTTCAGTTAGTCGCAACATAAGTATTTTTTCTTAGTTTTATAGGAGTCATATTCTACAGCGTTTCACCTCCTCCTCCTCCTGGTCGCTCCAGAAAACCTTCTATTCAAAATTTCTAGCTTCTCCTTGATTTTCATCCATTTGAATATTGGATCATAGGAGCTACATTCAGAATCTGCTGTGTCTGTGTGAGCTGGACTGGCTCCGCCCACACACGCCCATCTTGGTAAGAGGAGGAAGTACTTCCTCTCGTGGTGCCATGTGCCAGAGCAGAGCCGCTTGATTGTGGGAGGAGTCAAAGGAAGTGCCTACCTTGATTGTGATTGGCTAAACCTCTGATGACACTATATAGGGTTTGATTTCTGATTGGCTGGTTGGTGCAACACATTTTTTGAAACCTGAAACAAGTTGTAGTAACAACGACAAAGTCGACTTTCTAAATGTTGTTCAACAGTAGTTGAACAACATTTAGAAAGTCAACTTTGCATGATGTGAGATCTTTAAAGACCTCATGTCACCTATATTCTTATAAACTCAGTTCTATTCCAAGTTCTCACCAGTGGCAGAGTCATCCAAAAAATCATATTTCCATGGCATTGATATTATAGTTTTGTTTTTTTAAAATTTAGATAAGTTACTGATCGCCCAAATACTTCATCATAGCTTGCATCATTTTGTTAAATTTCACAAACTGACCTGCTGTTTAAAATAACATTGATTTCGATTCCGTTTACACAGCGACTTGAAATGAAAACAGAAAACTTTTGTCGTGTGTCGGATGTCTGTTTACACCACAACAATGCCTGCAGCCACGGAAAACACAACTTTTTGAAAACGGCTCCCAAGAGGAAACCTTCTGAAAATTCAATTATGTGAATAAAAACTAATATTCACCATTCAAAAAAAATTCAACCACATAAGTTGATGATATTATATGATGTAAATATTCATTTTGAACATGTAAGAAACAAAGACTAACAATCAGATACAGAAAAGGAGGGAACAGGAAAGAACATCCAAATGATTAAACAAATGTAGAACAGACAACAAAGCCTGCTTTCAATGTGCCAATCTGGTTTGACAGGTTCAAAGGGGGATAGGAAGAGGTGGGAACTTATTTAATCCTACCTCTTTACATCTTTGCCATTAACTTCATATTGTAAGTCAAATTATATATTTACCTAACAAACCCCAAAATCAACTATTATAACTTGATTAACAGTTACAGCACATCCATCACTCAATGCAACACAGTGAACAAATAAACCCTCATGCCATCAACATTGTTTCCTCAAATTTGAGTTGAACCCAAAAGGTTTTAAATTGTTGCGTGAAATGAATTTGCAATGTGTTGTTTTAACTTCTATCCTACATATGCAGTGATGAATGTAATCTCAGTAAATTCAATGATTAACACAAAATAATATATGAATTTTTCCATAAATTAACATTGTGTGTGCTTTGGTCGGATCTGTAATAAGGGGTTAAATTAATATTTATGGATATATTGATGTTATTGTTGTTTTTTATTTTAAATTGAGCCCACTGTGAAAAGTTGTATGAAAGATATAATTGAGGAAAGCTGTCAGTTTATATGTCTTGAGTATTGCTGGTTGTTATTTGTATGAACAGGGTTTCCAATAGCTGAAGGAACTAACTACCACAAGGGAACCAGCAGATCCGAAACATCCGCTCACAGCAAGGTTCATCAATCACAACCTGAAAATGGTAACTACGGCTGTATTTACGTTGCTGCTTTTTCTCTCATTGTTTCCTGGAGCTGGAGCTTCTGGGCTCAGTTGATGGAACTTTAAATACCAAGGTTGTGGGTCCAATCCTCTTCTGTCCTTGAGCAAGACCCTGAACCTCAAATAGGGAGTGTTTTGCGTGGCAGCTGTGAGTGTAAAAGCGCGCTGTGACTGCTCGACAGATAAAATACTCTGTACAAGTGAAGTCCATTTAGCTGCAGAGATCTTGCCAGAAATCTCACCAGACTTCCAACTTCTCACGTTACAAACAGTTGCAATGTTGTGACACTTAAAAATTACATGTTAAGTTACACGGCAGGTTTGTTATTTTGAAACAAGCATCAATCTGATATGGACCTATAGTTAAATTGGCCAAATTTAAGTAACTTTATCCTCCACTGCAGGTTAAAATGACGCCAGTTATAGTTTTTTCTTTTTTAAATAAATATTTGGTTTGAGACGTTTGCTCAAGCTAAAGTTGAACTTTTTGGAAGGTTGGATCAATCCATGCATTTGTCCTCAATGTAACACAGACAGGCGCACACTCAAAGTACATTTGCAATAGACACCATGGTTTTATTGAGTTAAAGAAATCTTCCAACATAGAGGATGCTTTATGACTCCAGTGGAGCACAACATTGCTAAAAACTGTCAAAAGTGGAAGGAGGTGATGCACATGAGACAAGTTATGAAGCTAAAACCTGAAATACATCTTAATCATCAAATTGTCCCAGAAACAATGACGTTGTGGTTCATGTTTCATTTCTAGTTGCTTTTGTGATTCTCTCTGAGGTTTCATGCCATGTTTATTCATACCCATGTATTTGAAGAAAAAAACCACGATATTTCTGTGTTTGAGTCGCACATTTACACATAAATGAAGCTACGACTCACCACAAACAATGATTCTTGAAAACTCCGGCCACAGCGGAGATCTGGATAAAATCTGTGTCTTCGGTTGAATCCAAAGGGGGGTAGGCGGATGTTATGTCACCATTCTTGACATTCAAGGATTCTGATTGGCTGTCATGACTTCATGCTCCTTGATACACATGTTTGGCTGGTCAAAGCAGCTCTGAACCAGGTACATATGTCAGTCAGTGTAGACCAGGGGTCGGCAACCCTTTGGTCCCTCCACTGCGGCTCCTTGAGCCTCCGTCCCACTGCAGTTCATCCCGGAGGGACGTAAGGAGGCAAAGCCACCCAGAGAGGGACGTAAGGAGGCAAAGCCACCCAGAGAGGGACGTAAGGAGGCAAAGCCACCCAGAGAGGGACGTAAGGAGACAAAGCCACCCAGAGAGGGACGTAAGGAGGCAAAGCCACCCAGAGAGGGACGTAAGGAGGCAAAGCCACCCAGAGCTCAGTCCCGCTACAGAGAGTGGAGTAAAATGTAGGCGGGTCGTGAACGACGCAGCGATGTAACGTCATTACGCAACAATAATGGTATGAAGAACGTAGAATTGCGGCTGCAGGCTCAACTGGTATCTGAAGCTGGGAGCTTCCTGTGCCTTTCACAGTAAAACTGCTGCGCTGCGGAGCGCCGACAATTCCAGGAGGTTCATTGCAGACTTGTTGAGAGTGACGGAACATTCTAGTGAATTACACAACAACTAAAGGACATTAAAGACCCACCACTCACACCCATGGTTCTAAAGATCCCAGATCTCCCACATACAGTATATCTTCCATTTTAATAATGTGTAGCGGTAAAGGAGCTGAGAGCTGCAATGCATCATGGGAGTTTCTGTTTGCCGTGTTTTAAATGTAATAATTGTGTTGTATTGTGTTTTTGTTGCTTAGTTCATGTAGTTTAGTTTATTAGGCGTAAGTTGGCAACCAGCAGTGAATAAGGTTTTGTGTGTCGTGTCGTCCTGGCATGGTCTGCTGGTGGAGTGTCAAAATAAAATGCGTGTTGCTCTTTGGGTGTTATGAGCAGAGCAAGGCAGGTTTAATTGGCTCTTTGAGCATTAAAGGTTGCTGACCCCTGGTGTAGATGAAGATTTACATTTAATTTTTTTAATGTAGAAGAGGAAATATCTATTTGTGTAAAAACTCAGGTATGTGCTCCTTGACTTCCCCTCCTCGTGTCTGATTGGTGCCCTGGTATGTTTCACATGTGAGTGTGTGATTGTCCTCACCTGCTGGCTGTGGGGTATATTGGGCTTTTCTTGTATGTGTGTTCTGTTTGTTGGTTCATGTGTGTTTCTGGGTTCTTGTGTGGGTCCCTCTTTAGTGTCTCAGTCTGCGATTGGCTTTGTAGTGCCGCAGCAACAGTTTCCTGCAGTTTTTGTGATTTTCTTAGTTTGAGTCTTTGTTTTTCTCCAATGAAAATAGCTTCTGCTCCACAAGAGCAGTGTCTGGCATGTTCCTCCTCTGAGCCAAATCCAACACAAAGTGATTAGAAGAATAGTGTCATTGGTCATATTCCTGCTAGTTCCACTGACAGTAATGGCTCATGTCAGATTTTTCTTTTTTTGTTTCGTTTCCCAAAGGACATACAGAGACACACTGTTGAGGGTTTTCTGATTAAATCACAGCAATCGAGGAGCTCAAATCTGTGTAAAATGATGTACCATATATTCCACACTATAAGGTGCACTGAATTATAAGGTGCATGGAATTGACCAGTGGTCATAACCTTTACAGCACAAAGCCATCCGGTTACATTTTCCACTGATTCTAACACCCAGAGAGGTGCACACACTTTATTTTGATAGTCCCACCTGCAGCCTATGCCAGGAGGACACTACACACAAAACCTTCTTCACTGCTGGTTGACAACTTACAACTACCGGTAATAAACTAAACTACATGAACTAAGCAACAAAAACACAACACAATTATTACCGACACCACAAACCAAATAGAACCCCCCAATAATTGCATTTAAAACACCACAAACAGCTGCAATGAATTATGGGAGTTTCTATCGGCTGCACTGAGGACGGCTGCTTACCGTCCAGAGGTGGTCGCTGCAAGGCATGATGGGAATTCATGTTTTGTGTTGTTGGAGGTTATTGTGGCTCGTTGTTGGGCTTGGTGTTGTGTTGATTGTGTTTATGTGTTTTTGTTCCCCAGTTTAGGGAGTCATTATTTCATCTAGTTTATTTTGGTTTGTTAGAATGTTGGTGTGCAACCATGAGTGATTAAGGTGTTGTGTGGAGTGTCGTCCGCTCTGAAGATTTAGAGTTGTCAAAATAAAAGCTTCTGGTTGTTCAGCTGTCAAATAGCAGTCTCCAGTAGCGCAATTCTTCCATATATAAGGTGCACCGGGTTATAAGGGCACTGGCAGCTTTTGAGAAAATTTGAGGTATTTAGGTGCCTTATAGTGTGGAAAATACAGTACTACTACTGTACTTTACTTCATTCAATCAAATTGTTTCCATGTTACTCTAGTGCTGCGCTGAGGATTCATGACTCTGACCTCTGACTTTGCCAAGCCTAAAAGCTTAAACTGTCTGAGGAAGCTATTGCAATCAAATTTAATGGCATATAAGAATTAAAAGCTTAGTAAATGTAAGGGAAGGAATGCACTCTGATCTCTCACACTCATCTCGTCTGTCACAAAACTGCTCTCCATGCCATCATCTGATGCACAACAGTTAATCTCTTCCCTGTTTTTAAGGTGAGTTTCCTTCAAACCATCTACTTTTAGACTTCAACAATTCAAACACACACGAAATCATCAGAGTTACAATCAAAATTGAAGTTGACTGATTATTTTTCTATATGGGAAAGTAATTTCCTCTCCCACCGTGTTGATAAATGACCAGGCATGAACAACATGGGTCAAAACCATCTTGAACTCAGATGGATCAGTTTATATTCTGTACAGTGCTGCCATTATTCATCCCTGTGCCAAATGTTACTCATCTGAAAACTATTTGTATGCATTAAATCAATCATCCCTGTGGAGGAAACTCTGCCATTGAATGGTGACAAACTACCCAGGGTTACCATTTGAGGATAATGTTTGACTTTCAGCCAACTGAATTACTTTATTTTCTCTTACTTGTAGAAATGATTCATTATTATCACTGTTGTGGTTATTTTATCATTTCATATTTCACATTTCACATCATTTCCATGACAACTTTCTCAAAACCTTCATCTGTAGGTAGATTACTACCTAGAACATTTTAGCGTTGTGCCAAATACAGATCAGCTCCTCTTTCTTTCGTTTTGTTTTGAAGAGTTTCTTAGAAAATCTTTGCATTTGGATCTTTTGACGAAAGACTAGACAATCCAAAATGTTCATGCTGCTCAAACAAAAACATTGTTGATTGGTTGTCAACATCCTCATTGTTCACGATACATGAAGCCCTCTAAAGAGATGAAACTGTATATTTTAATGGAAGTATCAGACGGTGTGTTTGGTCGACATCACATCCTGTAAGTGGGTCAGCCTCTTTTCAGTTTTTCCTTTAGAGTAGGACAGTTATCTGTACATCAGACAAATCAGGAGTACGTATGTATTTTTAAGAGCTGTTATAATGGAGTCGTGCCCTCTCTCTCACTCGGCCAAGAAAACCGATTTTGGCCGCAGAGCCAAGAACAGATGTGATGAAAGACGTCAGATGGGTTTTCTCAACGTTGTTCACCTCATCTGAGGCTTGAAGGTGCAGTGTGCAGGCGGCCTTGAGCCGGAGATAAATGTGAGCAGCGCTCTTTTTTTTTTTAATTGGACATGGTGTCTGTGGTGGAAAGTCCTACTGCTAAACACATGTCCCATTCAACTCAATAACCTCTCAGTTCTTGTTCGAATGCTGTGAAACACACAGGCTGATTGAGAATCATGTGAAACAAGATAATGAGTAAGTCAAGCTTCTTCACTTCAGATCTCAGATTGTCTGTGTATTTACAGTTTGTGTGATGAAGCACAAGGCAGCGAAAATGAATTGGGCAGTGCTAACAACCTAAAGTTATCATATGTTGGGAATTTGAACTCATTACTCTGATGTTTAAATGTGTTTCTAGAGTTGAAATGTACACATGTGAACACGAGATGCAGCTTGTTGAATTACTTGTTCAACAGCTACTTTTTTTTCTTTTTTTTTTAGGGAGCGTTACATCTTATTGTTTAAATACAACTTTCAAAATAAAAAAGCCCCTCAAAATATAGCTTTATTATTGGAATTACAAAGAACTGCGTTGACAGAAAACTAACAAGTTTCAATGCGTGGAGCCAAAGTTGTGATTCAATGAATTGGGGTTTAATGTGAAATCCCTCTGCAGTGCCAAAACGCTGATATTCATACCATCGAGATTCAGCACCAAACACAACTTGACTAATGTAAACGTTTTCTGCACTTGGTCTTATAAATGTGGTTTTCTGTCACTGTGTTGATATTTGGCAGACGTTCCATCCGATTGGGCACAAATTTGCCAAAAGAGCTTTCTTCCTGTGAAGCGTCTCAGTGTCACAACTTTTTCTCCCCTTGTTCTAAAAGCTAATGAAAAACATATGTAACTCCTATACTGTTTTTCAGGTGGGAGCAAAGCTACTGCATCAAACATCGTTTGTACTCATGTGCTTGGAAAAGGACATCGAATCTTTTTACAGAAAGTCCTGACCTTTCTTTTATTCTGGGAAAGTGTCCACCGCTGCTCTGTGGAGAGGCTGTGCTGCGACCAATCACTTGACGGCTGTCCAATCAAAATTATTTGATGTGACATGTTTATTCGAAGCTCCAGTGAAAATCGAAAGAATGCCAAGAATTCCGGCCTCAACATGAAATAACCCGATTTCTGATCTGGTCAGTAAATCTGGAATCCTTTCTCAGGATCAGAATGTAAAAAAGATTGCATAGTGTCGTTCTTGCTTTCAGATGGTAAATCTCACTGACTTGTGTTTTGGGAAACATTATGTCCGCCCTCTTTCTCATCGAAACACTGGCGAAGCTTTTCTCTGGGAATCACATCCTCGATCTGAGAGCGCCTACATGACAAATAAAGATGACCCGGGACGCATGGACACGGCATCGGCTGGGAAAAAGACCTGGCCCGACACTCTGGGGAGGATCGTTCCTGAGTGGGACCAAAAATAGATCCAGACCTCTGGTGTGGAGACGATCAGGAGAATGCTGCTTGGACATGGGAAAGACACAAACCACTTTTAGACTCAATCATTTATATTCGTGTCAAATTTACATGTGGAAATTTTCTCCGTCTCCTCCTGAGAGAAGCAGAGTTTCTACATTTAGCAGTCCGCTAAAGTATGTACTTTTGTTCCCAGAGTGGATTCATCAGCCAAGGAAAAGGAGGAGTAATAAAAAACAGTCATTACTTGGAGTGTACCATGTCAAAAGCAATAAGCTGCACACCTGAAATTCAAACAGATAGACAAGCACTAAACTAAACAGATGGCAAATAAATTCAAATTGTATATTTCTCAATGATCCATGTTTACTTTAATAAACAACCTGCATCAATAGACTTTCAACAATAACCAGAATATTCTTCAAATGTTGAAATGGTGAAATAATGTCGATGGCTGAGGCGACACTTCACTTCGACAGTTGAAACACATTCTCCCATTCTCAAAAATCACTTCATTGTCTGATTGCTAGTCAAACAAAGAAAGATGCTCAGATAATTCTTAAGATTTAGAAGAATTTTATACTCCAATATTTTAAACATCGTCTCTGATTAGGAGACATTTGAAACCTGTACTCAATCTTCTATCAGATAATAAATAATAATAATAAGTATCTTTGACAAAGTGAGGAGGGAGCCGGTCTGGTGCATTCACTAACGTGATGAGTTAGATACATATTTAGAAAAAAAAAACAACTAACCAGCTAATATTTCTGCTGCTGCCTCGTGAGTTGAGCATTTCGCCGACTGTTCCCCAGCAGCTCATATCAACCTGTCCAGAATCCTCATTTGTTTGATGGAGCTCTAACATGAGAGAAATCCATACAAAAAACAAAAATGACTGTTAGAAGAGAAAGTGATTGATGCTGGTATCTGTAAATAAAAGTGGTACCATGTTCCAGTAACAAATGTCCTGTGATGAGTTTCTATGTTCTCTCTCTGCCTGTATTACTGTGTGTGTGTGTGTGTGTGTGTGTGTGTGTGTGTGTGTGTGTGTGTGTGTGTGTGTGTGTGTGTGTGTGTGTGTGTGTGTGTGTGTGTGTGTGTGTGTGTGTGTGTGTGTGTGTGTGTGTGTGTGTGTGTGTGTGAATGGAGTGTTTTGGGGTGTTACTACTGTCTTGTTGACATAGACTTGGACGAAGTAGGAAAATCAGACTGTTGGTAAATATTCCCGTTATGCAGTGTTGCTGTTCAGGCTTCTGCGTCTGACTTTATCGCACATGTACAAAAATCTGAGCTACTGTGAGCTTTATAGATATATCCCAGGGTTATCAGTGTTGTCATATTATATCCTTTAATAATGACCAACAGCAGCGTGAAGGTCACCCAATCTGAATCCAGAGGGAAAAACACTATAATGTTTCTTTAAGAGTTTGGCCTGAATGCCTCATAAACAAAGACCGACTCTGACCCCTTTTATAGATCAGACCTCAGTCCATCTGTGAAAACACACACACACACACACACACACACACTGGCAGGGGGTATTGGTTCAGACACACTGGAGGAGCTGGGCCTGTCAGGCCTCCACCAGCAGCTCGGGGACATATGATAGAGCTTCTCCACTTCTGGAACTCCACCGCGGACTTAAGCAAACTCACTTACTTCAGACTTTTCTGGGAAGACGAGTGGTCGTTACTCAGTTTAAACTGGTTTGGCTCTAATATTAAATAATGACATCATCCCCCACAAAACTCTGACAAATGAGGAGTTGTGCTAAATATCATGCTAACTAGGATTATTGAATACATGTGAAGTGGAGTTTCCAAAGCATCTATCTATCAGGGTGGTTTGACTGTTCTGTCATATGAACATTTAAAATGAGGGATTATGGGTAAAAGTATTACTGCTGCTTCTTCAAATTATTATTTTCTTAATTGCATATTTTTCTTGGGTTTCTGTTCTTTTTGAATCCTTTATTCCTTTGCATTTTTGTAACTGCTTTATACATTGTTTTATTGATTCAGGGAGGGGTTCATGAAAAAATAAATTCATGGTGGCATGTTTGTCCTTTTCATTCTGATCATGAATGAGTGGTTCTATGTTCTTGATTTTCTCTTATTGTTTATAGTATAGCAGTACGAGTAATATTAATGTGTCATTTGGTCTTTTCACATTCAAAATAAACAATAATAAAACTGAAATAAACAAAAGGAATAAGGCAACCAATAATTGCTTCATTCAGTCAAAACCCTCAACATTTTCACTTTGTGTAAATAGTCCCTACTAATCTTTAAATTTGACTTTAACTGTCCATTGGAAGCTCGAGCTTATTCCAGCTAACAAAGTGAAAATACTTGTTTACACATTATTTATATTTATTCTTAGTCTTTACATGTTGAAGTTTGACTTTTTGATGGTCTATACCAGGGGTCGGCAGCCTTTTACGCTCAAAGAGCCATTTGGTCCCAGTTCACACTGAACACAACACCCAAAGGGCCACGTGATTTATCTATGACAGTCCCACAGGCAGACCATGTCAGCAGGACACTACACACAAAACCTTCGTCACTGCTGGTTGACAACTTACAACTGTTAAAATTGTTTAGATTTTGGGGTGTAGTCGTCCTGGCTGGGGCCTGCTAAAATTGATAAGAACCGGTGCAAACCAGCTTACCCCTCCATTTTGATGTCCCGTGACTGGAGAAGCCCGGGCGGGGACAGGAGGAAGACCTTGGAGGAGATAGAGAAAAGGAGGCAGTAATTCTGAGCCAGGGGTCTTTTTCCATTTTCTTCCGCCGTATTCACTGGGGTCCGGTTTTTTGGTTCTGAGAAGCGAGATCCACCTGTGTGGTGAACGGCTCTTTGAACCCAGAAATATTTCTGTAAGTGTTTTATGTAGATTGCTTTGTAATAAAACTCATGTGTTGATTTCATTCTCAAGTTTCATGTTTGGTGCTTCAACTCACTGTGGTTTTCCATTTTCCTTACACGGGGAGCGAGCTGTCCCTCCTCGGGGGAGCGGGCCCCCAAACAGGACATTAATCAAGTTTAATAAACTAAACTACATGAACTAAGCAACAAAAACACAATACAACACACTTATTGCCAACACTACAAACATAATATAACCCTGAATAATTACATTTAAAACACGACAAACATAAACTCCCATAATGCATTGCAGCTCTAAACTGGGATTTTTAGAACCATGAGTGTGAGCGGTGTGGCTTTCAATCTCCTTGAGTTGTTGTGTGATTCACTATAAATTACATCATCCTCAACAAGTTCACATTGAACCTCTTGCAGCTGTTGGTGCTACACAGCGCAGTAGCTTTACTGTGAAAGGTACAGGAAGCTCCAAGCTTCAGACATCAGTTGAGCAGCTGTCCCACACTTCTACGTTCTTCATGCTATTTTTTGGTTGTGTAATGATGTTTCGTCGCTGTGCCTACATTTTACCCCACTCTTTGTAGCAGGACTGCGCTCTGGGTGGCTTTGCCTCCTTACGTCCCTCTCTGGGTGGCTTTGCCTCCTTACGTCCCTCTCTGGGTGGCTTTGCCTCCTTACGTCCCTCTCTGGGTGGCTTTGCCTCCTTACGTCTCCGGGATGAACTGTGGTGGGACGGAGGCTCAAGGAGTCTCAGTGGAGGGACCAAAGAGCCGCATGCGGCTCCGGAGCCGAGTGTTGACGACCCCTGGTCTATACAGAAAGACACCAAACCATTCACATGTTTCACTGTCTGCATGAGGGGAAAAAATAACTTTGCAATATTACTGGTAATGTTGCAATAAGAGTTTTTTTGTTTTTTGATTGTTTTCTACATTGAATCTGGAGCCCATGTTCCCTCATTGACCTGAGAATGGCAGTGTTAAACTTGATGGTTGGTTTGTTCCAGTGCAGTTATGTTATCGTTTCTCCGAGACCCAAGGGCTCTAATATTTACCCAGTGATGATGAATTAGTCTTCCAATAACTAAATAAAGATATATCTACTTGATTAATGGATATATTTCTTAGCTGAAAAAACAAGATTTTGTTCACATTAAACTGTTCTACTGTTGTTACTCTTAATGTCCACATCCTTTTGGTGGTCAGAGTTTAGTGTCTTTATCTGTTTGAGCCGAGAATAGTTCAACAAGTTCATACAAAAAAACACGTTTCTCAATACACATTATTTCTATTGCACAGCAGAATTTCAACTAAAGATTAAAAAAAAAAAAACATTCAGCAGTAAAATGAAGCAAGGAACATGCTGTCATGTCAGACATGGAAAAATAATTGCATCTTAAATGTTTTTTTTTTCCCTTTGTGATGCATTTTTTTACATGTTTTTTTATACTCGTTTGTGATTTAGTATTGAAATATGGTGAAAAGATGGTAAAGTTAGAAATTACTTCATAATACAGCTTTTTTGTAAAGTTTTCTTATCATCTGTGTGTGTTTTTAATTGTGTGCAATCTGGTCTTGTGTATAAACACTGTAATCTCGCCACACTTTAAAGTAATGCTTAATAACACGCCTTGTGTGTTTTATAGACATAAATTGTGACTGTAGTGGTTTAAGTTTGAGAAATTCAGAGATCTGTTCGTCTTTGTATCAACCTTAGATAAATCTGTAGGAACTTCTCAGTCATAACAATCGTAAATTTGCAGCGATTTGCTTGAAGCATAACCACTCTCTGTTCTCACTTAACCAAAAACACAACTGAAGAGTGGCTGCAGAAACAAATGATGACCAACTCCACCTCCAAGATTTGTTTTTAAAAGGTAAGGTCGAACGTGAGGTTGCAAAGGTTAAATTCCACTGTGAATGAAAACTGGCCAAGCGTCATATTTAAGAATAAAGATGGCGAATGTTTCCATGTCACTACATGGCGAGGATCTGCCAACGTGTCTCAGATTTGTACAAATGGCTCCAGTTTGGAGGAAGGGATGACAAGAAATGATTCACTGTGAACAAGAAAAGCAATTCCGCGGATCCTCACATCTCGCAGACACTCAGGCAGGTTTTAGTCCAACATAAACCAGAAGTGACCCTGGGCCTTGGAGGGCCTCCCTCCCTCCCCGTCTCCCTGCTCAGGGCGAACTCGCTCTGGAAACACGGGGCCTGCAGGCACAGCCACGTTGAGAGTCCCGTCACGGTACGCCTCAGAAGTGCAAAGTGTTAGTCCAAACATTTTTCCACCGTTAGTGTTGAGTGTCGTGAACAGCTTGTCAATGTGGACTGCTGTCACCCCTCCACCGCTTGGCCGCAGTTCTGCACCTGGTGTGAGTTTATTATTCACTCATTAGAGCTTAACCTGATACTCCAAAGAGCACACGCTCCTAAAACATAGGCCTAATTCAAGGGAGGCAAAATGGCTCATTAATTATTTCCATATTAGAGTAATTGAGGGTGACGTGAGAGGAAGAATTGACTTTCTGAGCAGAATTCACTGGAGTCGTGGTTGAACCGCTGTTGAGAACAGTTTCCATAGCAACAATGACATCAATAAAACACAACATCAGATATTATATCCGACGTGTT
This sequence comes from Blennius ocellaris, assembly GCF_963422515.1. Lineage (NCBI taxonomy): Eukaryota > Metazoa > Chordata > Actinopteri > Blenniiformes > Blenniidae > Blennius > Blennius ocellaris. Next base: position 30,015,811 of record NC_137652.1, on the reverse strand, counting down.
GAGGAAGCAGAGGACATCTTGAATAGCTATATCCCAGCCCTCATGAGCTCTCTTACATCTTATATTCGTCACCAGAGAACAGCAACATGATGGGTATTGGTTTCACTGTGTTCTGCAGTATTTTGTGTTCAAGATGCAAAAACTAAGATGACAGAAGGATGAAAACCAGCTGAGGTCTTGGCAGAGCTGACACTGGAAAATCCACTCAAACCTTTGGGTGTGGTTGATTATCTGTGGAATTATGATCAAGATGAAGATGTTTCTGTGATCTGTCTGATCTAAGGCAAGTTCTTAATGTTAAACAATAGACTGAAGTTTAAGTCAGTTAATTTCAGGTCTTTTGATGGCTGGTGAAGGCTGATGAGCTCTTAAGCCCCGTTTCCATCACACAAAAGCGTGGGGACGGAACGGAGCGTAACCGGAAAGCGTAACCGGAGCCAAATCCGGTACCCGTTTCCACCGCAGAAAGGAGTTTAAAAAGTGGGCGGGGTTAAGAGCTCCGCAGATATGTGACGTTACAACAGCCGTCTCAGCTTGCCTTCAGATCTAGATCTTATGAATCCTCTGTTGTTGTTTACATCCTCCACTTTGCACTTGTTGTTTAGTTAACTGTTATTTTTTGCAGCCGCAGAGCTGCAGCCGCAACTTCCGTGTTGTTTCTGAGAGAGAGAGCAAACGCTCCGGCGACTTGCCCCGCGACGCACCTGTCGCACAGAGCTGCGCCGGTGCGTGGCTCCGGGACACGGGAGCCCTGAGTTTTCTGCTCAAACGCAGGAGCAGCCATCGCGTCTGCAGTCCGTTCCCGTGATGCAGCGGCACTGACCATGGATGAACAGAATGCTGACCGCCTGTTCATGCCGTGGGCGGCGCGCGTGTGCATAGGTGCGTGGTTTCTGATCAACCGCGCTCAGTGCCGCTGCATCGCGGGGACAGACCGCGGACTGCCGGAGCGCGATCAGTGCTGGAGTGGCTGCTACTGCATTTGAGCAGAAAGCTAAAGGCTCCTGTATCCCAGAGCCGTGTGCCAGAACCAGCCGGGGCGCAGGGCACCCACGTCGCGTGGCGCACCCACGGCTGACGCTATGCTGCAAACAGAAAGCTCCAACGCGATGCAAAGTCCCAAGCCCCACGACCAACACTAAAGTTGAGCAGCAAAGAAAAAAAACACAACCAGTGCAAAGCTGACCACGCTAACGGCAGAGGATTCATCTCGCCGACATATTAAAATATTGAGGGCGTGTAGTAAATCACTGACCAATCAGCAGACAGCTCCTCAAACTCAGACCTGTTCCATGGTCCTGGGTACCCCAACGGAAGGGGAGCGGAAAAGCGACCGTCTTTGGAGCGGTTATTTCCACATTCCTGTGGTGGAAATGTTGCGACCTGGATATATTTTAGAAAGAATTATTGGTTACTTTGTATTAAGAGACATTGGTTTGAGTTATAAATGTTGCAGGTGTCTTTAAGAACTAAAGTGTTCTTAAGGACGTCGGGAATCCATGCGGCCGGAGTGAAAAAAAAAAAGTCGATCGAGACAACATCCAACAGGGAAGTGAAAGCAGTGAAGGTACTCCTTTTCAATAATGGCCAATACAACTATGAGGTCTGCTTGGGAGAGCATATTGGAGGAAATAGAAGAGAAGTTACTCTCATTGTCATTGGGACACAGGGTGCATCCAGGATTTAAACATGGAGATTCAATTGAGAGACAACATTCCGGTCCAGAAAACATATAACGCAATTCCAAGACACCTCTATCAAGAAGTTAAGACCGACATCTAAGATCTGCTAGATAGAGGTTGGATCCAGAAGTCTCATTCTTCTTACTCTTCACCTGTAGTGTGTGTCAGGAAAAATGATGGAAGTCTTCATCTGTGCGTGGACTACAGGAAGCTGAATGACAAAACACTACCGGATCGTCACCCAATTCCCAGAATCCTGGAAATCCTGGAAAACCTTGGAGGAAATTTGTGGTTCACTGTGTTGGACCAGGGAAAGGCCTATCACCAAGGCTTTGCCAGTGAGGGAAGTCGGCCTTGTACTGCATTCATTACAACTTGGGGACTGTATGAATGGATCCGAATTCCTTTAGGGCTGACAAATGCACCTGCCGCCTTTCAGCGCTACATGGAAAGTTGTCTGGGTGATTTGCGAGATGAAATCTGCGTCCCTTATTTAGATGACGTCTTGGGGTTCAGTAGTGACTTTGAGCAACACATCCAGAATGTGCGGAAGGTCTTGCAGCAACAAAAACAATGTGGCATAAAGTCACATGTGTGGCGGCCTTTAGGACTCAGGCCTCTCACCCAGCAGGATGATGGGTAAAGGGGCGTGGTTTTAGCGCTCCCGCGCCTGTGCCAAGAGGTAGGCTGAGATCTCCCTTTAAGAGTGGGCGGGCCACAGGTCTGGGCGGTCCTGCTCCACACCTGTGGCCAATTTCTGTCATCACCCTGCCCTATATATGTCCTGTCTGTGTGTTTGTTCAGTGTTGGTCTGTTAGTCATCGATGTCTCGTCCGTCCTGTCCAGTGTGTTGGAGTACAAGTCTGCTGTGCTCCTCAGGTTGAGGAGCAACCTGTAGCTCGTCGGTCTGTACAGTCATTGTAAATAAAAGACTTGATTAAACCCAGCCTGCCTCCAGAGTCCTGCACTTGGGTCCTGCCCGTTACCCATGACAGCCTGGGCTGTTGCTGTACTGTTCAGTCGAGTTTTGGCGGTTGCTAAATAAAAACATGTTCCTACCTTCAGATCTGACTCATCCTTTGTCCTGCCACATTGGTGACCCCGACGTGATCCAGAACAGGAATAACAAATCAAGTAAAGTGGGCAGAACATCTGTGCAAATACCAGCATCCCATTGAGTCAAATGGACAGAAACACACCAAGAAAAACTGGATAACATTGTCACACAGCTAACAAATCCACCCAGACTTGCAGAAACCATTTGTACTGCATGTAGATGCCTCAGAAGAGGGCTTGGGTGCAGTTTTGTATCAACGACAAGACTCAGAATGATTGTTTATGGTTCCCGAACATTAACTGCTGCAGAAAGGAACTACAAGTTACACTCTGGTAAACTTGATTATTGGCACTGAAATGGGCCATCACAGAGCGTTTCAGAGATTATCTATTTCATGCACCCCATTTCACAGTGTACAGTGACAATAATCCACTGACATATGTCACCAAAACAGCAAAACTCAATGCTACAGGGCAGCGCTGGGTCGCAGAATTGGCAGATTACAGATTCACTCTCAAGTACAGACCCGGACCCTCCAACAAGGATGCAGATTTCCTGTCCCGCAGACCAAGACCCATTGAAGACCTCATCCTAGAGTGCACAGAAGAGTGTCAACAGGAAGTCCTGGAATCCATTATTCATGCTGTGAGAGCTGAAAAGAAAGGCGAAATCAACTGGATCTCTGCTGTCATGTGTAACCCAGACGCATTGCCTGAAGAAAAAGCATTGACAAAGGAGGGGATCAAATCTGCACAAATCTTAGACCCAGTAATAAGTGGAGTCTTGACTCTGAAGAACACACATACTCACCTGCGTCACAAGCAGAAGTTAGGAGAAGGTGAGAAAGTCAGAGAGCTCCTCAGGGAATGGCCTCGACTGCACATTGATGAAGATGGGATCCTCAGGAGAGAAACAATGTCCAGGAGTCAATTAGTTTTACCTGAATCCTTCAAACATCTGATCTACAAACATCTGCATGAAGAAATGGGACATCTAGGAGCCAATTGAATGGCCGCTCTGGCCAGAGAACGCTTTTTCTGGCCCAAGATGAGACAGGAAATGGAGCATCATGTGACCAGGGTTTGCTGTTGTCTTAAGAGGAAGAAACCAAACAGGGTAACAAGAACACCCATCCAAAGCATTGAAACTTCTGCACCTTTTGAGATGATCTCGATTGATTATCTTCATTTGGAGAAAAGTAGGGGAGGAGAGGAATACATACTTGTGATTGTGGATCATTTTACTAAATATGCCCAAGCATATGCCACCATAGATAAATCTGGGAAAACGGCAGCAAAAAAACTCTTTGATGATCACATCATGCGTCTTGGTTTCCCGTCGAAGATCTACCATGATCAGAGAAAAGAGTTTGAAAATAGCCTCTTTCGAAAGCTTCAGAGTTATTCTGGGATCCACCATTCACGTACGTCTCCCTACCACCCACAAGCAAACCCAGCAGAACGCTTTAACAGAACTTTGCTTGGTATGCTGTGTACACTGGAAGAGACTCAGAAATCAAGGTGGAAAGAGCACCTGCAGAAAGTGGTCCATGTGTACAACTCAACAGTGCATGAATCAACAGGTTTCTCACCCTTCTTTCTTTTATTTGGACGTGAACCAACCCTGCCAGTTGACTTGTTGTTTCCCAAGATGGAGGAAAAGGAAAGTCGCCAGTCATATAGTGCCTATGCAGATAAATGGCAAGAGACCATGGAGGAAGCCTACGAGATCGCCATGAAGAATATGAGGAAAAGTGCGAGAAGGGGGCAGAAGAGTTACAATCAGCGTACATGGAGTTCCACGCTTGAGCCTGGTGATCATGTCCTGGTAAGAAACCTAACACCCAGAGGAGGCCCTGGGAAGCTACGCAGTTACTGGGAGTACATGGTTTATGTAGTTGAAGAAAGGAAAGGTCCTGACAGTCCAGTATATGTGGTCAAACCAACCCGGGGTGAGGGGAGAAAGCGTGTGTTACACCGTAACCTACTCCTACCATGTCCTTCCCTGGTTGAAAAGCCTGAGGTCAGTAAACCAAGCCTGAAAGAGAGAAATTATTGGGACAATGCAGAAAGAACCAGAAGAACAAACAGAACATCAAAATGTGATACTTACCTGACAGATACTGATGGCTCCAGTGAAGATGACCGTATGATGTGGGCTGTAGCAGAACAAAACGTTCCTCGCCTTAATGCTGAGGCAGAGGAATTCCATCCGAGAATGGATGCACAGCAAGAAACATCCAGGGAAGCATTCATGCCAGAAGAACGCTCAGAAGAAGAACAAGCAGGACATGGACAACGTTTGGAAGAGCTACCAGATGATGCTGTTGCTGAGGAAGAGTCGGAAGAAGAACATGTGGATGCTGAAACTGAGAGTCAGAGACCCGTGAGAGCCAGAAAGCCCAGGCGTATCTACACATATGACCAGCTTGGTCAGCCGATGTATCAGCAGCACTGATGTGAGAAGAAGGTCTCCAGCCATGAACCATGGGCCCAACACCTCATTATCAGTCACATATCCTTTTTTGGCATAAGTAGTGTGATTTGTGACAGGAAAAAATACTGATAATGTCTTAAGTTCTTGAGATTATGCAGTTTGTGTGTAGTGTTACATACAAGTTCATTTGTGTTCAGTATATACATTTCAGGATTATATTATAACGTTAACAGATATAACAGTTAATCTGAGCATCTATTCTGGAACAGAATTAGCACAGCACTGGGTTACCGAGGATACTAAACGTTTGGGTATGCATGAACGCACTAAAAGGGAAAGAGTGGATTTAGATAAAATCACTGAATGTATGGCATAACATATGTTGCGAAACAGTATAGGATGGAACAGGTATTTTCCTTGTCTATTTGTGAAGATTTTGGGGGACTCACCAATGCTTCATCGGATGACTCATCCTGTGATACAAGCGACGGTGATTTTCGAGTTTTGTATTATTGCCATTGACTTTGAGTGTGAATTGCAGGAAAGGAAGAGAGTTTGTGTAATCCCAGACTGACATCTAATGTGTATAGTCATCCCTATTGTTGTAATCATTCTGGAATGTGGTTCTATGTTGTAATATACAGTGTTTTTAATTGTTCTTTGGGAAAACGTGGAATGTTTGGTAACATTTTATTTTAGTGGGGGAGGGTGTTGCGACCTGGATATATTTTAGACAGAATTATCGGTTACTTTCTATTAAGAGACAAGAGATAAGAGTTTGAGTTATAAATGTTGCATGTGTCTGTAATAACTAAAGTGTTGCGACAGTGCTACACCAGTGTCTTTTACGGCAGGCGAGTCGAGGCATGTGGAACGAATGTAACCGATGTTGGCTGCGGTGGAGAGAGAAAATCAAAAAAACATCCAGAACCGGCAGGAGTGCCAGTGAGGGAGCATCCAGTGCTGGAGCGAGGTGTGGATCCTCACAAAGACAGCTGGTTACATTTTGTGGAGCTCAAATCTCAAAACACGTTCAGGCCAGCACAGTTTTGAGTGCTCGCCTTGGTGTCGTCATTGAAATGAGCTTGACTGATTGGCCTATGGTCAGGTGGTGATGATGCTCTGTTATTATCTGCTACTCTGGAGTGATGGTGGCTAATTTATCAGCAAGATTACATGATACGATAACGGACCTGCTTCCAAGGTCTTTTTCTAGGCGTCTGTTTGCAGAAGAAATGGAAATTGTGAGTAGAAGAAGACCGGCACGAGCTAACTCAGACCAATAAAGGCTTTGTGCAGCATTTTACAGCAGGATGGATTTAATCTAGAAGTGATGGTGAGTGCTAATTTTTTTTTTTACTTTCTCTGGATTAGATTGCCACTGCTTTGGCATTTGGTACTGTTTTTTATTTTTATTGTAAAGTGATGTTTCCCATACAATTGTGCACACAGACAGACAAGCACGCATGCATGGCAGTAGTGCGTGAGACCCAGTGCGTTCACATGAAGGGGGCGGAGTTTCCAGCGTCTGACCAATTACACACACTGAGAAATCCTGCAGCACAGTTTAAAGATTACTGAAGGAGCAGTTTATTCTCAGAGAATATGAAGAATTAAAACTCAGGCTGTCAATCGATTTTTTAAAATTAACTAATTAATTGCAATTACTCACATTGTTTTTCTCCTGAAGACAGAAGCATGAAATGGATGTTTATTCAGGGAAAACTACGGAATTAATGTTGACCCAACAAACAGAGACTATATTTAAATTCAAAGACTATCTTTATAAGGTCCTTTTAGCTTTGTGTGAAACAGTTTCTGTCCAAGATTAGCGAAATAATAAAAAGATAAATAATTAATTAACATCTAACTGAGTCTGGGTTTTGTTGAGTGCAGGTCCACCACTTTAAATATTTTTAGAAACAAAGTTGTGAACTTATAATATGAACACAGTAGCAATAATATTCTGTAATATCAACACAAGAGAAAGAGAAAGTAGCACGATTGAGAAAGTGCAAGAGAGTGAGACTGCATGTGCACGCAAGTGCTTGCACACACACACACACACACACACACACACACACACACACACACACACACACACACACACACACACACACACACACACACAATACAGGAGAGCCAGGGAAAGATATAAAGAGGAGAAATTAACATTTTGCCTGCAAGTATTTCCTCCAACTTTAGCAGCTCGATGGATGCATGACATGGCAACCTGCTGTTTCATTGCAGAATTTCTTCTGTGGTCAAATCCGGCTTTTGAAAGTAAAGCTAATGACTTTCACTTGTTGGGGCCTCCCCGGCAGGGCCGCCCCTGGCCAAGTGGGGGCCATAAGCAGGATTTTTTTGGGGGGCCCCCCTTCCAATAACATAATAATAATAATAGTTATAAATTACAATTACTAACGAATCAAATGAACAGCCTCTATCAACAGTGGAACAAGAACTTTACAGATGCTCACGTCTGAAAAAACTTTGTGGCATAAACAGTTTATGCCACAAAGTTTTTTCATTTTTATTTCAATAACATCCCACCTTCAAGTGAAGCACGAGCCTCTGACTGTTTGGACTTTTTCTTTCTTTTGCTAGCTCTCTCTCTCTCTCTCTCTCTCTCTCTCTCTCTCTCTCTCTCTCTCTCTCTCTCTCTCTCTCTCTCTCTCTCTCTCTCTCTCTCCTGCCTCAGGCTGACTTGGTGGCGGTGTTCTACGCGCCTCTCGGCAAAATGCAGCGCATCCTTTGCGCATTTGCAGAGAATGATGATACTTTATTGATCCCGAGGGAAATTCAATTCACTTGCGCAAAATGGGGCCCCCATGGATCGCGGGGCCCTACGCACAGCGCGTGTTCTGCGTGTAGGGAGGGGCGGGCCTGCTCCCCGGGTCCAGGGTTCCGCTGGGTGCCGGAGTGGCAGCGTCTGGCCATGGTGGCCTCGGGCCCCGGGGTGGTACTGCGGTACTACAGTTACAACCACACCCAGCGGAAACCCCCCCCCCCCCCACACACACACACACACACACACACACACACACACACACACACACACACACACACACACACACACACACACACACACACACCGACACGCACACACACACTTCCACTCCTCATCAATGAGATTTGCTGCTGATTTTTCTTGTTTCTGCTATTGTTCTTTCAACTATCAAAATCATGTTTTTGTTCTTTGTTTTGTGTCATTTTGTTTTTGCTTTTTTTTTTTTTTTTTATCATTGTTGTAGTTGCGTTTGCTCTTTGTTTGTTTTTTTGCCTAACTGCTAATTTATACTCTTGCTAGAAAATCATGTTACTTTCATGATAGAGCTGCTCAGGCTGGTTTAATCTAGAAAATCATGTTGCTGTCTAGATAGAACTGCTCAGTCTGGTTTAATCTAGAAAATCATGTTGCTGTCTAGATAGTATTGCTCAGGCTGGTTTAATCTCATAACAGTTGGAAAATATTTGGATCAGTGTGATAACTGTAAAAGATTGTAAAAAATGTAGCACTAACAAGGGTATTGTATGAATCTCCCCACCTAGTCTATCTCCCTGTCTTTCCTCTCCTCTCCTCTATCCTCTCAATCTATCTCTCTGTCTTGCCCATCCTCTCTTCTCCTCTGTCCTCTCACCGCAACCGGTCAGCAGAATGCCGCCACCTCTGAGTCTGGTTTTTCTGCAAAGGTTTCTTCCTGCTAGAGGGAGTTGTTCCTTTCCACAGTCGCAAATAAACCTGCTTGCGCATGTGGATATGTTGGGCTTTTCTATTTTCTCTGTAAAAAGCACCTATGAATGACAGTATTGTGTATATATATTTTTTTAAATTAAAAAAAAAAAAAAAATGGACGTAAAAAAAATTGTTAATTACGTTCAGTTTGTTTAATGAATTAAACATTTAAAATCAATTAATTAAATGAACGCATTATTTTTGACAGCACTAATTAAAACCAGCAGGATAAAAACAACACTGCTGCTGCAGCCAAATCAATCAATCTTTATTTATAGAGCACTTTTTATACATGAAAGTAACACAAAGTGCTTCAACAAGAATTAAAAACAGTGCAAAGATAAAATAGATGAATAAAAAGCAGATGAACACACACGCACACATGCAGACACACACCATAAGTGAAGACATGCCGAGTGATATGGAGACATGGCAGGACACTGAGGACTATGGTGAGGAAAGGGACACATTTGGGCCGTCCACACTGGGGGCGGCACAACTTCCGACCACAGGGGGCGCCGCCACACAGATCCCCCCCCCCAGCCGGGCAGACAAGCCAATCCCACCGCATACGCGGGGGACCTGCCAGGTGCCCGGGCAGGGAAACCCATGGGACGGCTCCACCAGCGGCCAGAACATTCCTAATTCATCAGCGGCACCAGTGGCATTTCTAGATGTAAATACTTGGTGGGGCAAGATTATATTTCAGGTTTAGTTACAGCACTGAATTCCAAAGTAAAGTGGGTGCACCGCCTATTAGCCACAACATTATAACTACCATGTCAGCACTTAACCAGCCTTGGAGATAGCTGATAAAAAATAAATAAAAAACTGAACTGAACGAAAACTGCTGACTAGTGTTCATCACTGCTTCAGTCAATTCAACCTTCAGTTTCTCAACTAAAATAAGTTTGAAACTCGTACTCGTAAATAATCGACATAACTAATGTTGATTCTAAACTGTTTGTTAGCTTTAGCTGCTAATCAGCTGGTGTTTGTGACAACTCGCTACAATTCTATGAAGCAGTGTCAGAAGCAGCGTCAGCCAATCAGCTCTGAGCTTCTAATGACGTTGTTAGTGGGGCTTCAGGCTTCAAGCCCCACGAGGCATCAAAATCACGTGATCTGAATGAATGTAGCCACAGCCTGAGTGTCTGCAGTTACACTTCACTACTGCAATACACACTGCATGGTGTGAGAGGGGCTAGTGAGAGCTGTTGTTGTTGTTTACATCTTCCGCTTTTAACTAGCTGTTGAGTTAACTTTTGTTGCAGCAGAGCTGCAGCTGCAACTTCCGTGTTGGTTCTGAGAGAGCGAACACCGGCTGGCCGCGGTGATGCCACCCCAGTGAAGTGACACTGGAGCCACTCCGGCAGCACAAAACCAATTGGCGCCAGTCCACAACTTCTGCGTCGGGACCAAGTGAGGACGTGATTCAAGGACGGACACCGGGGCTCGAAGCAGCTCCATTGCACTGTGTGGACGTGGTCCGAGTTGCATCACGTCCGCTTTGGGTCTGCACATACGAGCAGGTTCTGGACCTCCGGCATCACGGAACCGGAGCCGGCCAGTGTGTGCGGACGCGCGGCGCCCCTGCAATGGCGCAGCGGCCAGCGATGCAAGGTGACGACAAGTGGATTCTGTAGCACAACGGAGCTGTTCCAAGCTGGACAATCGATGTCCAAGCTCCCAGTTGGGTCGTGGCTGAAGCGTATGCCTCGTGTCTGCTCATTCGGGACTAACATGAAAGTTTCACCGCAATAGAACCCCAAAACAACCAGTGCAAAGCTGAATATGTTAACAACAGAGGGTTCATACAGCCGACATATTAAAATATTGAGGATATGTAGTAAATCAGCAGACGTGCCTCAAAATCAGACCCGTTCGATTGTCCTTAGCAATTCTTGCTTTGGAAACCCAAACCGTGCCGGACCATGCCATTCCATTCCTGCACTTTTTGTGTGGTGGAAATGGGGATTGGGATAGTTCTCAGCAAGCCAGCAACAATGAAATGACCTCCTGTGAAGCAGCCGGCTGGTGTGCAGCTCTCAGATCAAAAGTCAAAGGTCAAAGGTTGACACTCACAGGTAGATTGTTTTGCAACATGAGATTGTAGTACATACAGATACATTAAAAACACAGGACTGTAGAAAACAGTAGTGACACAGACAAAGGTCAGCACTCACAGCCTCACTGACATGTTAAAAAGTGAATAAATAAAAAATGTCACTACAAAGACTAAAATAGATTTTTTTTTAAATAGATAAAAATCAGGTGCAACTTCATTCTATAACAAGACCCAAGAGTAAAGTGCATTGAGAGAGGTCAGACATGTACTCTGGAGTTCAGCAGTATGAGGGCAGATTAGTTTCCATGAAGTGAACATCAGCACGGAGACGCAGTCATCCTGCGAGGCGCGCAGACAGTGGATGTATGGATTGGATGATTCAGTGGGAATGTTTGCTGCTCGCCATCAGAATGTTTCCCTCTTTTACTTGATTCAGCTGGATTCAAGCCGGAGTGGTGAGCACCCCCGCCTCGCAGTGAGAAGAACTCTGGTCCGAGTTCAGGTTTGGGAGGCACGCACACACACACACACACACACACATACACATAGACCCCCTCTTGTACGGACCCTCATGAATTCAACACGAACACAAGCAGAGCAACCTGTGTGACTTTACTAATAAAATAAGACATTCAGCAAATCACAGTAGTCCAGAAGTATTAATCTGATTGAGTCGATAAACAACGTTCAAGCGGTGAACGGGAAGCCGTCGGGCTCTGCGCTGCAGGACGGCGGCTCCGCCGGGCCAGTTGCTTTCCATCTTGTCAGGAGGTTCTGCTCATTCACCTCCCTGCTTTCCAAATGTAAGTGGGCGAGGATTAGATTTGGTTGTTTTTCCATTTTCTGTTCTTGCTTCTTTCAAACACAAGTCCATCTGTACGTGCAACACAATCCAGAGACCTCCTCCTCAACCTGGGATCCGGTGTCATAATGTTTCTGGCCACTTGATAAATGACTGTCTGGAGCATTTTCTCTCTCTGCAGTCTGTCTCTTGATTACCACCCAGCTGCTGCCGTGCATCTGGCAGAGAAACGTCCTCCTGTATATAAATATTGTTTTCATAATTTAGGATAAAATGACACATCACAATGCTTAACATGAGATTGGCACAAGAGAGAGAGATCCAGAGAGATTCTCACTTCAGAGGTAAAAACAAGTATATAAAACACATACTTCTGAATATTGTTGTTATTCTAATTTGAATAAGTTAAAAATAATAGGGAAGTTATTTGTGACAATAAACTGAAGTTTCTTTTTTCCTCAGATTTTCTCTGTCCACTGCCCCTTTTTAATGTGCAGTGTTGATCATTTCTATTAAAACATCAGAAAATATTCAAATTTGACATCAATAATTCAAAAGGCTGTGACAATAGAAGTTCTCAGATGATCAGGTGTGTTTATCTAACCTCATATGAACTGAACTTAAAAGGAGTTAGACATGAAGCCGGAATGTAAATGAAATATGGTTGTCACTAAGATTCCGTATTTTATTATTATTTTTGTTACTCATAATAATACTAATAATAATAATAAATGTATTTCATTTAAAAGCAATAATTAAAAAACACTCCCCACAACAAAACTTCTAATCCAACCCAGTCTGAATGAAAAGGAGCAGAAGAAAAGATCAGTCTTGTGATTTCGGCCACTTTGTTACCGTACAATCACTTTACATCGGTCTGTCATTTTGATATTTTATTCTGTCAATGACATAACTGTCAGTAAAATGTTGCTTCTACATATCATTTATAACAAAGCAATTATTGGAAACAAGTGTCTAATCCACTCCTGGTGCACTTCCTCCTCACCCACCAGTATCACTATTTCCTGCTCCTCCCTGAACATCCAGCTGCCTCCTTATAGTTTGACTTTGCTTTACGCTCACCTGCTGCATCTCCTCATCTTCTCCAGCCTGTCTTCTTCCGCCCCGACCTCCAGAACAAAACCTCGGAAATGGCAAAAACCTCTCAAAGCAAAAGAGCAGACAGTAGAAACCTGTCAGGATTTTACACTTTTATTTCTTGAATATTCCTTCTTATTCTTCTTATTTCTCCTTATTCCTTGTTTCTAGTTGTTCTCTGTGACTTTGCTGGCTCTCATGGTTTTAGGCAGAAATCAGTGTTTTGGGTGTCCGTCCAACCAATCCGAGTGTCCAAAACTGGATTGGCAACCAGTGGTAAGGGGCGCTATTTGAAAAAAATAGAGATAGACCATAACGGTGGATTCTGAGTTACAAATATTGTGACGTGTAGTTTGCTTCTTAACAGTAATATATTTCTTTTTACTTTTACCTGTACCTGTACCTGTACCTGTACCTGTACCACACTCACCTCACACCAAACTTTACTACATGTACTTGTTTATTCCCCCTGTAGTTCCACGTTGCTTCTATCTGCACCACTAAACTGAGCAGCTGTAGACTGTGACATAGTCTATCTATCTGTGAAATAGTTTTCATTATCCTCTTATTAGTTTTTAATTGAATATTAGATCTTATTTGTTCTCTGCAGGCCTCCTATCGCTCAGTCCCAAAAGTTTACAATGTTACAGTCAGTCACACATAAACTGGTGAGGGAACAAGCAACAAACAACATTTTCACAGCAAAGAATATTTTATTCTTCAATGAAAAGCATGAACGATGTGCTGTTATCAAAACACATGTCAACATGTTGGAAATGAAAAATTCATCATCGGTGTATAGAATTAGTCCTGTGAGGATTCTGTAAAGAATTCCTCAACATCTTGGAAAGAAAATCCGTCGGAATTCCTCGTCTCTGCTTCAGCATTTGAACGCATCAGGATGAGTCAGAGAATTACCAACCAATCAGAGACCACCTTTCAAAAGGTTTATGCCACTGGTATCAACTGACCAATCACGTTGCTCGTTACTGGGCATAATACAAACAGGAAGTCAGTTGTGAGTTGTTTACTTGAGGCAATACTTTGCTCTATTTTAGCGAAAAAATAGGAATTGAAGCAAAATTAAATGGTGACAAGTAGTGTTGGTCATTATTCACATATTTAGAGGCTTTGAGCAACACGTCCGCTATTGTTTCGGATGTCTTTTCTGAAAATTGACCGTCCAAATGACAGGTGGATGGCTCGCTGCCTGAAAGCATGCTGCCGTTTCACTCTCGCTGGCTGACGGTGATTCTCAAACTGAAACATTTCAGACACTGACAAATGATGTGAGAATTAAAACCACATCTGCCTGCCTTCTATTGATGATAAAGAGCTGGTAAGAAAATGAAGGAACATATTCTGAGATTGCAGAGTAGAGAGTCAAAGTCCGAGGGATTTAAAGCTTGAAGGTTTGCACTGAAGCACCGTGGATGGTTTCTGCCCTCAAGAAAAACAGCTTTTGTTTTTTTTCTCGCTAAAAAAAGAATAACAATTTGGGCAAACTGAAAAGGAAGAAATTGAACAGTTGATTGAGACATTTACGTAGAATTAAAACAAACACATCCCCTCATGTTCTACAAATGGAAGCAGCCTTCGTCAGCAGGCAGAGAGAATGACGAGATGGAAATCATGAATCGGACCAAACAGACCAGAAGAGGCAGGAGGAAATAGACACATGTGACGTCCAGGGGATGTTTTCACCTTGTCACTGTTCCAGCTAGTGTAGAACTCACAGATGCTGATCTTATTGTGGTGTCTTGTTCACCAGTGTCAGTGCTGGAGATCAGTCAGCTCTTGTTCTGCGGAATCACTGAGCTTCACATCATTATGAGAGTCTGAAGTAAATATACACAACAACCCTTTGGCTTCTTAAGAGAGACTGTCGAGCAGAGTGGATGTTATTTTTCTTCCTTGAATGAGTGCTGTCGGTGATTCGCCGCAGGATTTCATGTTCTCCGGTGTTGAGCCGTTGGGGGTCAAAAGATTTATGATGTAAATGAGTTTCAGTGTGTTTAAACCCTTTAACGTTTTCATCCAGTAAAATCAGCTCTGAAATAATTAATGGCAACATTATGCCCAGTTAAGAGCTATTTCCAGGGCTTTAATCTCATCGCTACACTTTAATTCCACTGCAAATCTGTTTTTTTCCCACTCCAAAGCCTTTGAAAAGACCCGAGGAACGCTATCTGACATCCATCAGAGGCCATAAATCACCATAAATGGAATCAACTGCTTTCTACAGAGGGTAAGGTCCTGGCTGAGACGATCGCTTCCAGATGAGATACTGTATGTAATTCTCTCTCTCTCTCTCTCTCTCTCTCTCTCTCTCTCTCTCACGCACACAGGTCCAGTGGACAATACAGCTGTTTTTACCCGATATAAACACACATGCACCCGTACTTGAGCCACACATGCAGGCTGGTCATTCAGACATGGCCGGGGTTCAGATTGCAGTCATCGTGTTTGATTTTGTGAGATGATTGATGATTCATCAGTGGACGAGCTCAATCCATCAAACTGTCCATGTCTTCTGTCCAATAGAGCCGGAATTCATTCTTTGGTCATTTAGCTCGAAGCACAGTATGATGGTCTTCTCTTATCTTTCTCACATTTCACTAATCCAATCCACTGTGTTGTTGGTCTCATTATTATATTCAAACAGTGTGGTGCGTGGGTGCATGCGTGCGTGCGTGCGTGGGTGTGTGCGTGCGTGCGTGCGTGCTTGGTTTCCAAGACATCAGCCTAGTAGGTTTTGGCAAGTTTCACCGTTTGAGTTTAAATTATGATCAGATGTAACGTCGCTCTGCAGCTTGTGGCTCAGGGAAACACACTTCGCCTTGGATTTTATTAGATTATATCCTGGCAGAACTCTTCGTCAACTGAGAAATTAATGCATTCTTATCTGCATCCTCTGAGAATAATGGAAAACTGGACTGGTCGAGGTGATGACAGATTCCTTTTCTGAGGTCCACATAAATGCAGTCGTTGCTGCTGGAGTACGTCCAGTGTTTCATTCAGACTGTACCGAAACTTAATACTGTGCTTTGTGTTTGTGTTCATACAGCCCCCCACGGAGTTTCCATACAAATTCTTTTTTTTACTTAGTAAGTCATTTCTTGTCTCTGTATAAGGAGCTTAAGTGAAAGCATTACTGGAGGAACTGTAATCTGCAGTTTGTATCAAACAATATTAAAGTAGCAAACAGTAAATGCAGGGGATAAAAGCGTATCGACCACAAAAACACTCTTTTTTTTTATATATTAAAAGAAAGACATTTTAAAATACATTACAGTCATTCCAATTTGCTTTTATAGAGAAAATAGAAAAGCCCAACATATCCACATGAGCAGCAGGTGTGTTTGCGACTGTGGAAAGGAAAAACTCCCTCAACAGGGAGAAACTTTGTAGAAACCAGAGTCAGAGGTGGAGGAATTCTGCGGACCGGTTGGGGTGAAAGGATGGAGGAGAGGAGAGGAGAGGAGAGGAGAGGAGAGGAGAGGCGAGACAGAGAAAGACTTGGTGGGGAGATACATACAATACCCTTGTTAGTGCTACATACATTTTTTTTCTTTTTTTTTCTTTTTGATAATACATTAACCACAGTGATCTAAATAATTTCCAACTGCCATGAGATTAAACCAGCCTGAGCAACAACAGAGCAAAAACCAAAATAATGACAATTATAACAAAAGCAAAAACAAAAGGACATAAAACAAAAAAGTAAAAAAATAAATAAAAACAAAAACAAACAAACACAACAACAACAAAAGCAAACAACAACTTGATTTTGATAATTAACAGAACAATCTCGTCAATGAGGAGTGGAAGTGTGTGTGTGTGTGTGTGTGTGTGTGTGTGTGTGTGTGTGTGTGTGTGTGTGTGTGTGTGTGTGTGTGTGTGTGTGTGTGTGTGTGTGTGTGTGTGTGTGTGTGTGTGTGTGTGTGGTTTGTCCTCTGGATGTGAATGGAACTGTTGTGGGGGGGCCGCAGCACCACCCCGGGGCCCAAGGCCACCAGAGGTCCGTTTCACGAAGCAGGTTTAAGGATTACCCCAGGTTATTGAACACCGAGTTGAGGGAAATGCGGGGTTTTCCGTTTCACAACGGGAGGTAACTCAAACCGGAGGAAGCGGGGTAACTCCAGCCTGTTTCACAAAGCGGTGTAACGTCAACTCTTGGTCAGTTACCGGGGCAACAGACGCTAGAACTAACCTGGTCGGGAGCAGGTTTTTGTCAGTGAACCTGGAGTTTTGCTCTGGCTCCGCCCCCTTTCAGACGGACACGGGATTTCATTTCCCACTCCGACAAGGCATCGTCGTCATCATCATCATCATCATCATCATCATCATCATCATCCAGAGCAGCTTCGTTCCATTTGCTACCCCAAACATACTTATCTGTGATTGGCAGCTTGTGAGAGAGCTTTAAATTAAAGGATCAGTTTCACCTCTCACCCAGCAGGTGAGAGGTGAAACTGGTCCCAACAGATATTCCTGTTGGGACCAGAGATCCAACGTGTGATTGCTTAAACCCTATGACGACCACAGTGTGGGGGGGTCAGAGGTCAGGGGTGAAAGTGAAGGAGGTATTGGTCGGGATATCCGACCATATGTGATGTTTGCTGTGGGAATTCTACAGTTATTAGAAAAACAAAACCAATATTGTGATTATGTGCATTTCATCGCTGTTTGTATAATAATAGTTTTTAATACTCTGATTATCTCGCCACTGTGAGCAAAGTCCTAACCACCTGCTGAGGTTTCGTCAGGAGGAGCACCTCCTTTAAATGTAGATGTGGAAAAATAAATTCACTTCTTTAACACTGTCAGTAGCTTGCTAAAATCATAATGCATGTTTAGAAAGATGAAGCACCTTTTTCTAAGTAAAATTAAAAATACTGTACTATTTAATATATTTATACAGAAATATTCTAGATGATAAAAATCCTTAAGCTCTCGTTTTAATTCCCTCACATTGAGGCCCCGTTCCCATGGCAACGTTTCAAATGAAAATGAATAATTTTTCTATTTTCATTGAAGAAAAGTTTGGCTTTTACATGACAACATTTTGAAAACGGTGACTGTCAAAATAAAACTACCAAGTTGGATTGCTATTACAGTGACTGTCAAAATAAAAGTACCAGGTTGGAATGTTATCATTGTGCCTGTCAAAGTAAAAGTACCAAGAATACTGGGAGTCATGACACGATGGAGGACACTTTGATCTGACTGGTTCGACTGAGCATGTGCAAAACGACTCGCCACTACGGAAGTGATGCGCTTGCTTAGTAGCAGCATTTCAGAAAAGTTGTGCTTTCACCCGTTTCCGCGGAGACGGAGAGTTTTTGAAAAGTTTCACCTTGGGAGCTGATTTCAAAAAGTTCAGTTTTCACTTTTAAGGTTGAAGGGTGATCATGTTCTTTTATATTCAAACACTGTTGCCGACCGCTGAATTGACCCCTTTTATCAAAGGATGTGTTGATTTGCTGCTAACGGTTTCATTAACGGTTAGCGGTCCGTGGGAGGCGGCGAGACGTGTTTCCACAGCTGGTCGCCCACTGTGTGGATTTAACAGGACAATAAACGGACTCCGGCTCTCGATCCACTGAGGAGCCCTGTGAGATCCCACATCAACGCTGCATGAGAGGCGTTTCAACATCCAACTGACATCCCCCGACTGGAACTGGAGTCCAGATTCCAGCAGCAAGGTCGCGTCCTCAGAATAACCGTCACCAAACCTCAATGGGTTAAAACCAGGAGTTCATATTACACTACATTGGTATTCTGTCAATAGCAGAAGTTGTAGAAGTAAAATTAACTTTGACTTCATGTTTTAAGATTTGTTTAGGAGGAAAGATCATCAAATGGTTAAAAGAGGAACAAGCGCCAAGACAAATTTAAATCCACAGCAATTCCTGAATCATCACAGCGACACTCAATCTGTTTGAGTGAAGGTGAGAAGCCATTTTCAAATTCTTCTCAAAGTATTGGTTACTTTTTAATTGCATGTACGAGCTTTTCTCTATCCCATGTATGTTGTATCAAACATTAGTTTGAAGTATGTGTTTCATATCTATATATCAATATCTACATCTATATCTATATGTTGGGATCTCACAAGACGACAGAAAGTTTGTTCATTTCTAGGGAAAGACAATTTTCATATGTCATGATACACAGTCATGACGTATGAATTCTGACCCAGGAATGTGATTGACCATCACACCCAGTGTGGGGGACCTTTTGCCACATAGAACCTCCCCCGCTTTCTGCTAAAAAGACGCTTCCCCCATGAACTCAGCCAGTCACTGATTGGTTGAAGCTCTCAGGATTCGACACCTTCAAATTCACAAACTTGCAACAAAAGCCTGCAAAACCAGTCTCAGGAAGTCTGGCAACGAGCTTTCTACTGTGAACACTGTGGGAAGAGCTGCTCCTCAGCAGCTCGACTCACCCAGCGTTAGCATCCAGCTAACACCAGAGGCCTGCAACCAGGGACCTTCACTCCTCAACTCCTCTGCTGACCCGACCACGAGGGTCAGACCTTCCCAGGACCCGGAGACCAGCGCCCAGAGTCTGCTCTCCCATCAACCAAGGACAACCAGTTCCTCCAGGACGGACCAGGGAAACGACACCTCACAGAACTTCTTTGTGTTTTCCTCAACCAGCAGTAAAACCATCACAGACCTGAGCGACCAGCTCCTCAGTCTGGACAAAAGGAACAACCAGGAGCTGCAAAGAAGGACTCCTGAAACATCAACTTCATCTTCTTCTCCTCAGCCTGCAGAACCAGCAACCACAGTTAGCAGGAGGTGCTAACTACAGGAGAAGACACCAGCTTCCCTCCAGCAGGACAACAACTGAACTCCTTCAAGGAAGTGGTAACAACAACTGGGCTTTACCTGAGATTAGTTAAACCTGATGCTATGATAGAACTGTTTAACTTTATGAAGATGTGTTGATTCTGTTACAGTGATTGAGTTCTATAGATAATGATATTAGGAGCAGTGATCAACCTGTAAACCAACGTTAGCTCTGCCACAGACACAGGGTCTGCATGCTAATCTTTGCTTTACTAACTAGTTAACTCACAATCCTACACATATCACATCAAAGACAACATCACACAGTAACTGAACACCATCTGACGACTCCTGACGTTTTACAAAACAAGTCTCATTCACATCAAGTCATTCTAGAAATGGTCCTTTAGCAGAGACACACAGGAAGCAGACGCTAAAGACTAGCTTCCATGTTCCATTGCTATCAGCACATGGTGGAGACCCAGGACAGACTTCCTGTTCTCTGATAACCTCCATCTGAATGTAGTTCCTTGTGATCCGCCATCTTGTTTCGTAGTTCCATCACATGTCTCACATACACACTCCCTCCACCTCTCTCTCTCTTTACCTCTCTCTCCACACACACACACACACACACACACACACACACACACACACACACACACACACACACACACACACACACACACACACACACACACACACTAAGCTGTATATAGGTAGCTAGAATCTGAGTTTTATTTGTTTTCATTGTAAATAAATATAATTTTTGGAATCATACTTGCTGTTTTATTAATGAGCACAAAGGTGAATGAAATGTCGACTCTTCTGTGTTAAGAACTCCAAAATCCTTCAACCTTGACTGTTAATTCTGGTAATTGTAATTAATTTAACTATTAATTCAAATTCCTGATTAACTGTTTAGTATATCTTATGAGACTGATATAAAAAATATACAAAATCATATTTTATGAACAAATAAATTAATAAATGAAGCAGGATATTTTTTTCTTTGTAACTTATTGGCAGATGAAATGGTTTGAATGTTCAAGTTCATTTGCAATTCTATATGTCACGCCCCACTCCTCAGAGGCCTCTTAGGAGCGTGGTTGGGTTTTTTCCCTCTCCTGTCTCTCCTCCCCTTTTGTTTCAGGCTGTTTGAGGAAGTGGAGCTGCTGAGGGAATCATCACCTGATTCGATGACCGTGTGGAGCTCGTCTTCTCCTGATCATCTGCACCTCTTAAACGATGCTCGACTCCACTCGGCGCTGGATCGTATCACTCCTGCATTAGTAGACCTGAGTGTGTTGTGTCCTAGCGTTTGTATTATCCTAACGCCGCCTCCTTCTGCTTCCCTTTGAAGACTCGCCGGCCTCAGCTTCCTCTGTTTCCTGACCCACCGTGACCAGACCTGACTCTAGCCCCCAGTAGCTCCCGCTTACGCAACGCAGCCTCGGCCTCCTGCCACCGGAGCCTGCAGAACCTTCTATTCACATTCTTGTTGAAAATAAATGCTTCAAGTGTACTCGTCTGTCTCCAGCTGGTTTATCCGCACCTGAGCCTCCGAAGTCACACCGTAACAATATATTTAGACATAAGCTAAGTTGATTGCTTTTAATTTTACATGTGTATGAGTAAATTTACTTTTACCTTGTTTAAATTGGGTAAAATATGTTGGATTTGTCTCTGTTAAAATTATTTGGTGCTATATAAATAAAGTTGAATTGAATATGCACTGTGGTCATTTGCAGTTTGGGAAATATTTTTGTTTTATTACATCCTCCTTTGGTTTTTTGATAAAACTTTCAATACAAACACAAAGCTGGGGGGAAAACCATCTGTGCTTTTTAATATTCAATTCAAGAATAAATTTGATATGTCAAGTATTATAAATGATTAAACTTTTGCCACTGAGCAAGTCAAGACCTGAAGTGCTGGTCATCTTGAGGTGTTTTTCATGAACAAGGAACAGTCTACTTGTTTTGCTTCTTCCTGATAGATTTACTTATAGAATACTAACTATTCTTATTCTTATACAGAAGGGTAATTGTTAAATATGACTATTGAATATTAAAGAAGAGGTAGGATTTGATAAGTTTACATCTGCCTGCCCCTCTTCAGACATGTTAATTAGAAATATGAGGTGTGTGTGTGAGGAGGTATATTTAAATATAGATTATAAATTTCATCTAACTATATTTTCCTAAGCATAATTTTATTATTTATTATCGTCAAAATGTGTATTTTTTGGATATTGGTCAAGTATGTGAATGCACAAAATGTTTGAAATGTCACATACCTGAAAAGAGTTCATTTAAAAAAAAAAAAAAAAAGAGCAATACACAACCACGTCCAACTCCAGGGATCGTTGCGGCTCAGGATGATTAGTTATCGTTTAGTGGAGAAGCTCTTTTGAGAATAAAGCAGCTCATCACAACAGATCTGCTTCCCAGGCTTCAGCAGGTCAATGGAGCCCCGTCTCCACCGCACACAAGTGCCGGGGCGGAGCGGAGCAGTACGGAGCAGTTCGGAAGCACAACCCCGACCGAAATTTTGGGTCGTGTCTCCACTGCAGAGAGGAGCATAAAAAGTGGGCGGGGCTTATGAGCTCCGCAGAAATATGACATTATAACAGAAAAGAACGTCGTCATATTTAGATCTTATGGATCCTCTGTTGTTGTTTAAATTCTCCACTTTGCACTTTAATTTTATTGAATTTTTTGCAGCGGAAAAAAAAAAAAGTTACTTTTTGCAGCAGTCATTTTTTGCAGTGGAGAGCTGCAGCCGCAACTTCCGTGTTTGTTGTGAGAGAGCGAACGCTCGGCCACTTGCCGGGGACTTGGGGCGACGTGCCCCGCACTCGAGCGCGGGGCAAGTGGCCGAGCGTTCCCCCCAGTTGGCTGAGGCACAGACACGGGAGTCTGAGGAGGTTCTCCACTCCGGCACCTCCGTGTTCCGGCAGCACAGCGGCGGAACACGGAGGCGCCGAGCTCCGAGCTCCGAGCTCCGAGCTCCGAGCTCCGAGCTCCGAGCTCCGAGCTCCGAGCTCCTTTTCATTGCTTCCGCGGTCCGTCCCCGCGATAAAGCGCCACTGACCGCGGCTGAACAGAACACTGACCGCCTCTGGGAAGCGGAGCTGCCGGAGCGCGGTCAGCGCCGGAGACGAAAGCCCCAGACTCCAGTGTCCCGGACGCGCATCCACGCCACGGCCAGCGCTATGCTGCAAACAGAAAACTCCAACGCGATGCAAAGTCCCTCCCCCCCGTGCCTCAAGTCGCTGTTTCACAACAAACACTAAAGTTGAGCAGCAAAGAAAAGAAAAGGAAAATAAAAACAACCAGAGCACAGCTGACCACACTGACAGCAGAGGCTTCATCCAGCCAGCACATTAAAATATTGAGGGCGTGTAGTAAATCACTGACCAATCAACAGACAGCAGCTCAAACTCAGACCCTTTCCATGGTCCTGGTACCCCAATGGAAGGGGAGCGGAAAAGCGGTCGCCTTTGGAGCGGTCTGGACTGCATTCCATGTCGTGACACGCGAACCGGAGCGGTTTAAACCCGTCTAGGCCGGTACTTTTTGTGCGGTGGAGACGGGGCTTGAGTGACATTCACCTGAATCTACTCTAAATGATTCCATCCAGGGTACTTCTCAGCAGACAGCACCTTATACTTCAATAGTATTGAAAATATGATGTTTTTTTCTCCATAAACACATCTTGTTCAAAACACTGAACCATACATTGATTCTCTAAACAGTGTCTTCTTAGCATTTTTTTTTTTATTAGACTCACTAAAATACTTGGGTTAGGGAAACACCAAGTACTCGGTACAATATTGTGTACATTTGATTAACAAGCTTGTAAATGGAAATTAGTCCGTTTTTCAAACATCATTATAAAGTTATGACTCACAATCCTTTTAAAATAATCTTTACTCAAGGTCAGTAACACATGCGAGTCTATGCATTTGTACACGTCTGGGCCTGCAGGAGAGTTTTATCTTATCAGCTTCTCCCCAAAGTGGGTACAACTGCTGACAGGAGTACATTTCCCCAATGCTCATGTCGCCCTCCTCAGTCGACCCCCATCAGTCACGAGAGGCTCGGTGGGTCAACGTCTATGTTTAGTCTATGTTTCAAAAAGCGGCTTCACCTCTCTGAACATTTTTGAAAGAAAGGTGCAAACGACGCAGTAAGAAAATCTAATTTCCTTCTTTTTATTTGGACATTTTGCCGATAATGACTTGCACTAAGGTATATTTTCTGAGAGCAGCAGCTGATCATTATCAGCCATACAGGAATGCAGTGGCTGCGAGCGTCCTTTCAGAATAAGAGAAGACATTGTTTCTCGGTGTGTATCGGGTTTCCTCACAGTACTGTCTCTCTGCTCGGATCCACTTCAGCGGCAATCCAGAGGTTCTGTGTGGAGAAAGAAATCGTTTTCAGAGTTTTGTGAAAGTCACTGTTTCAGCCGACAACCCGGCGTCTACTCTTACTTTGCTGCTCCTGAAACGTGCTTGATGAAATCTATATTTTTAATAGTAAAGGTTTTGCTTGTTGCTTGCCTCTGAACACAATGTTTTGTGTAAAAATCTATGTTTTTGTCTGGGTTCTGGAGGTGAGTGGAAGCAGTGTTGCCTCTCCAGGATGAACTGTGATCTCGTGTGTTTGGCTTTGGCCTCAGTGAGAGATTGATAAATAGCTGCTGTGTGGATTAGCACACTAAATGCCTCCGAGGTGAAAGTTTAAAAATCATCCGTCATGGCTTCTCTCCACACGCACAGTATCACACGTGGATCATCAAGATAACACATCCATTAGGTCCACTTTGATATTATATTACTTTGGCAGGTTGTTTCTGGTAAAAGAGAAGAACTGGAACGGAAGAAAAGTCGGGACAACATCTGGGTGTTGAGAGGCGACAACCACTAAATGTAAATACACAGAAAATGGTTTCCCAGAGATGGATTTCAAGACTGTTCTGCAATTTTTTTTTTAAATAGATCTGGTGTATTATAAGCACAATCAACAGCAGAAGTCGTGTTTATTTACACAAACAACACTGTGGGAAAGCTGAGCTTCATCTAATTGGTAGGACGTTTCACCACTCCACCAGTTGACAAGCTCACAATGTCGTGCAGCCATGTGTGGAGGCACAAACACTTCCTGCCCCCCACCGCACCCCCCCCGCCTCGCCTCGACGTGGAGACGCATTGATCCCACTTGTTCTGGTTCACTAAGGCCTGGAATTCCCCGTGCAGGTCAACAGAACAGAAATCTTCTCTGTCCTGGGAGACAGCTAAAAGCCTCTCTGTTTTAAAGAGGGTGGAGGGTCTCGTAAAGCCGTCGGACCCCACGGTGTCCTTTTACCTCCGCGGTGTCGCTCTCCGCTCACACAGAATTCCAGGACTCTCTTAAATGGCAATTTACTGGCGACCCGTCAGACCCAGGATCATCAGAGGTTTACGGGTGACCAATAAAAATAATGCCAGGGTTCAGAAGCTCGCGAACTCATCTCCCCTCTTCAGGCTCATCCCCAGTTTCCCCGTCAACAAAGATTAGAGACCCCAATAAACTCCACCGCCTTTTCTATTTAATATGCTCTTCCATTAAGCTTCCATGATATCTTCGAGCACGGCTGATTCTACAGTTAGTTTTGTACCTTTATTGTGAAATTTTAATGATAAACTACAATAATCAGAGTTATTGTGAATGCGGGAGATTTGTTCTCAATATAAGTGAGAAATTATGAAAAAAGACTAATAAAAAACTGTTTCTTGTAAACGGTTGTTAATTCTCTTATCATGTATCTTATCATGGCAAATATGAAACTGGAGACAAGAGGCAGGGATTCAACTGCAGTTGGACTCTTCTGTCGTTAATGTGGGTAGTTTGTTCAACACATGTCAGGACTGAAGAGTAAACACAACACCTGCAGTTTTATGAACGCTACAAGAACAACAGTATTTTAATTCCTGTAATTTTTAGTTTTCACAAATACAACGATTAAGGGAAGTAGTTGTGTTTCAATACAGTATAGATGTGTAATCAAGACTCCTTTGAAGCTTTGTGTGTTTGTGCCAAGTTACACCAACCAGCAGCTCGTTTGATATTTGCAATATAGATAAATCTTCTTCACAAAAGATAGTGTTGCATCTGGTGCGTGAATAACACAATAACAGACTAATAGTTCTGGTGCCGATAAGTGAAAGTATGAATGTTAAACCTTTAACCCATTAGATGACAGAGAAAGAGAGAAAAGGATTGTGGAGAAAGATACAGACCCTGGCTCCAGGCAACTTACAAATAAACAGAGAAACTTCCTGACAAACTCAAGAAAACCTAAACAATCTGTTGGCACACTTCATGAGAATGCGGTTCCACTGGATCATGTCATTTACACAATTCTGCATCATGGTGTCCAGTGATGGATTATTGATCGTCTGAATCACAGTGAAAGTGATCAATCATGTTCGGATCATGTTTGGTTTGCAGACAAACAGCTGAGGAAAATGCTCGTCCGTATTTTTAACTAATTGTTGGATGTCAACTTCACACTGTTGCAGACTTGTTGTGGCATTTCGTCCAGTTTAAGGTAAATTATTGCGGTGTGGCGGCCGTTAGGATTCAGGCCTCTCACCCAGTAGGATTATGGGAAAAGGGGCGGGGTTTGAGTTCTCCCGCGCCCGGGTTGTTGCTGTACTGTTCAGTTGAGTTTTGGCGGTTGCTGAATAAAGACGTGTGCGTACCTACAGCTCTGACTCATCCTTCGTCTTGCCACAGCGGTTTCAGACCTTATGAAGCTCTTTCTTTGCTTTTACTTCCATTTGAAGACATAAACATCCGCTGGCACTACATCTCCAATCAGAAACATGCAACTTAATGCACCTTCGCTCAGTGTTTTATGCCTCTCAGCGGTCAGGCTTTATGGCGGCTGACACTTCTTCGGCCAGAACAAACATGTTTCAGTGTTTTCTGATCTGCACACAGACAAACTGGAGGTGAAGTTCAAACTGCTGATTTTCTCCATAAAGCAGAGGCTGAGGTTCATGATCAAGGCTGGGTGCCTCAGGTTGGCCTCTCTGGTCGTGCTTGACAAATGGTGGACTTACAGGTTGAAGCAACATCTTTCACATACATCAAGGCAGTCGTACCTTCCTGTGTCAGACATTCTGTGGAGAATCGTTCTCTGGTTATTTGTTACATGTGTGCTTTTATTTTCTCAAAGTAGTTTGAATTTTCACAATCATTTTTTTGGTAGAAATGTATGTGAGGTACAACATTTTTTTTCCATCACAGTCAATAGACTGATCCATATGTTCGAAAATGGACTGTTTTCAGCACATAGTTTATTTTTATGGTACGTTTTTATCAACTATTGTTTCAAAGGAGCAAAGCCTCATTTCCATGACAACATTTTCACGTGAAAAACAAGAAACTTTTGTCACTTGTTGGTCGTCTGTTTACGGGACAACAATGCTCGGACACACTAAAAAGACAACAATTTGAAAACAGCACCTGAGGACGAATTTGTGGACGTCGTTTTCAGAACGTTACGTATTCGTCATTTTTTAATGTTAAAGTATTTTTGTCCAAAACTAATTAAATGAACTTATTCTTAGTTTTAATACTACAGGTAAAAAAATGCCGGACTTACTAAATATGGACAAACATGGACTTTGCTGACAAAGGATTAAGCTTTATAATAACTGTTTTCATAATATGTTATGATCCTGCTCTCACTCACCCCTCCCTTCCTGAGAGTTTTCACTCCTCCCCTCCTGTGTTCCCCTTAGCTCCGCCCCTGTGTTCTTCATGGTAATACCACCGCCCTCACTGTAGTTGACTGTTTTTCTAAGATAGCTCATTTCATTCCCCTCATTAAACTACCCTCGGCCAAAGAGACCGCTGAATTAGTCCTCCTTCATGTTTTCTGGCTTCACGGTCTCCCTCAGGACCTGGTTTCAGATCGCGGCCCCCAGTTTACTTCCCATTTCTGGAAGGAGTTCTGTGCTCTCATCGGAGCCTCCCCGAGTCTCTCCTCTGGCTACCACCCTCAGTCTAATGGACAGACTGAGCTTCTCACCCAAGTACTGGAGACTGGCCTTCGTCTCCTGTCCCACCAACAACTCTCCTCGTGGTCCAAAAACATCATCTGGGTGGAGTACGCACACAACTCTCTTCCCTCTGCATCTACTGGACTCTCATCCTTTCATTGTGTTGATGGTTTTCAGTCCCCACTCTTCCCAGCCCTGGAGAAGGAGGTTCATGTTCCCTCGGCGGCTGCCCTGATTCGGAGGTGCCGCAGGGTCTGGGTCCAGGCCCGACAGCGTCTTCTCCGAGGGGCGGCGTCTCATAAGATCTACGCTGACCGTCATTGCTCACAGGCACCAACCTACCAGCCAGGGCAGCGCGTGTGGCTTTCCACAAGGAACCTCCGACTCCAGCGATCATTACGCAAGTTAACACCACGATTCCTTTTCCCATTTCCAAAGTGATCAACCCCGTGGCCGTTCATCTCCAACTCCCAAGGAACATCCGGATCCATCCCTTTTTCCACGTTTCCCACATCAAACCCACCACTAAGAGTCCTCTAGTCCCCGCCTCAAAACCCCCTCCACCTCCCAGATACTGGACAGCGGTGACACAGTTTATACGGTCCGCAAGCTCCTGGCGGTCCGGCGTCGAGGGAAGGGTCGCCAATTCCTTGTAGACTGGGAGGGATATGGGCCTGAGGAGTGCTCTTGGGTCCCGGGAAGTAACATACATGACCCCTCCCTCATTCAGGAGTTCCACAACAGCCACCCGGACATGCCTGGGCTGTCAGGAGCCGGCCCTTGAGGGGGGGGGGGGGGGGTACTGTCATGATCCTGCTCTCACTCACCCCTCCCTTCCTGAGAGTTTTCACTCCTCCTCTCCTGTGTTCCCCTTAGATCTGCCCCTGTGCTCTTTTGCTTCCTCCTCCTGGTCACAGCTGTTGGTAATTGTCATTAGTGTTTGTATTTAGTTCTCCTCTCTTGTAGCTCTGGTTGCTAGTTCGTCTGCGTTCTCACACCAGTCATACCAGTCATTTTTCCTTGTGTTGCCTTTGTGTTCTGACCTTCTGCCTGCCCGACTTCTCCTCCTGGATTTCCTTCTCTATCGCCTCTACTGGTTTTGACCTTGGACTGCCTGACTTCGCTTCTGCCGATGTTTTGATATTCAACACTATTGAACTGAGCTTCTTGTCTGCGGTGCATTTGAGTTCCACTAACCCTGACATAATATATGTGTAAAAAGATGTTTAAATTAATTTGGCATCTATTCATACAAAAAAAATTATGCTATTTTACGGTTGTAGTTTAGTTTAAACATGTCAACATTGTCACACATTGACAATATTTAAAAAAATGTAAACATGATTGTTTTTCATGAAATATCATTAATCATCATGTCTAAATAAAGGCTCAAACTGTTTGGATAAAGTCATACCTCCATCAATTCTCCACTGCAAACTGTGAATAAGAGTATGAATGTGCACTCACTCTGTGTGAGGCTTCAGAAGATTGAAGGATCTCCAACTGGTGGTGAAATAGGAAGCAACTTCACTGGTTTTCGTTGCACTACAGGACAACTTCATTCTGGCTCCGTCAATGGCAACGGACCTTGTTCCGGCTTTTAGCAGAGTAATGATTGAACATTTCAGTGAAGTTGCTGCGCTCATGCATTGTCCCTATACTCTCTGTACAGCTGTGAAAATAAACATTGGGCTTCACTTGGGGACTATTTGATTCAAGCGATGTTTGCTCTGCCCTGGAAGCTGAAGGACGATTGATTCTGGATGTGGAGAGATGAAACCATTTTCCTTTTTTTATAATTGTTCAGCAGAGACAGTAATGACATGAACACACATACAAACCAGGTCTGCAGTACATTTCATATGAAAATATGAGGAAAATCCTCCTGTACCCTGGGTAGCGTCTCTTTGACATATACAAGTGAACTTGGAGCTGTTCCTGCTTTACTTCCATCTGCCAGTGATTAAAGTTAGGATGGCGGAAACGTGTCCAGTTTTGACCAGCGGCCATGCCTCCAGATGCTCTCTGCAACGCCAACGTCTTTGATTGTTCTTCACTGTGATGAAGAAGTTACCGCCCGTGAGACCGGAAACAAACCTGCAAATGCTCCCAAGTAGTTTGAGCTCATGATTCTTCCATTACACACCTCGGCTTCAAGGTTCAGGTTCATCTTCAATCTGATGTGGAGCCAATATGAACCTATGGACAGTTACTCAGCTGAGTGATCAGACCTCCACCTCAGGGCTGCACCAAAGTATCTGTGCATGTGATCTTGGGTGTCAGGGTCCGAGGACAACCCAGAAGCAGACTCGAATAACAATTGCAGGTTTTATTGAACAGTCAGGCCAAACTGGTTTACAGCCGGCGATCAGAGAGATAGTCCAAGTTCAGGCAGGGGTCGGTACACGGTTGAATCCAGAACACAAGGAATGGGCCGGGATCATGAAGAAAACACAACAATGATAATTGAGCATAGAGACATGAAGAAGTGGGGTTTAAATATATGAGGAGAGGGAAGTCACAGGTGAAACAAATCAAGCTGATTGCACAAGCACACACAGAGGAGGAGTACCCAGGAAGAGCAAGTGACAGAGACAGACAGACAGACGAGGATAGCAGAACTAAACAGGAAGTGAACACAGAGTAGAGACATCGACTTGACACACACAGACCCTCACATTGAGTAATTCTATCCAGTGTTGCATTAATGATATAACATGTGATTTAAAAAATCCCAAAATTCAAACACTTGAGGATGTAAAGTTAACATTTTTATGCTTTGAGGTTGTTCCTCCACACAAGAGTGTAAGTAATCACAGAGTTAATGTGAATTATTTGTTCTTCTCATTTTTCTTTCATGTTTAAAATGCTGTCATTTTGAATTTAGATGCACAGTGCACAGAAACAATTTATTGTACTTCAGTCAATCGTTTGCAACATGTGACCAAATTGGCATCGCTTCCTCACTGCGTTGTTTAATATTGACCACAGACTGAGAAACCTCACAGTGAGAAGATGCAGAAATGTCCCGTCACTAAACCACAACAGTTTGGTTTATCTAGGAAATGATCATGGACGTTATATCAGAAATTATTATACTATATGCTGAGATTATTTACACTCGTCAACAAGACTGAATAAACTTTTCTTTTAGTCGGCAGAGACATCAGTTACAAGCAGTGGTGGACCTGGATGGTTTTCCACCCTGGGCAGCTGCCCACTTCGCCCACAGCAAAATCCCCCACTGATGTTTTTGTAATAAAACACACACACACACACACACACACACACACACACACACACACACACACACACAAACATTTGGTAGTAAAGAACATTTTTCTGATAGGCTCAGTTTCTGGAAAAAACAGAAGTCATCAGTTTCATCAGTCATCAGTAATTTGCTCTATATTGGTCCTTCTTTCCTGCTGGTTTACATCATAAAGGTTTTTTCTTTAAGAGACAAAGTTGCAAAATATGTGTGGAATTATTCTTTTTCTGATCATCATAAATGTAGAGAAATATATATATATATATATATTTTTTTTTTTTTAGCTCATCATGGTACTCAGTAATCTGATTACTTACAATGTAATCACCACTGAGAGAGAGCCTATGTGCGATGTTGCATAGTGACATTTGTTTTTGCATACCTTGAGGGCATATTGTGTCTTTCTGTTGTCTCCACAGGAAATGAGAAGTGGGGCCCAGGAGGATTGTCCTCGACATGTCCGGGAAAGACGTTAAACTACAAACATCAACAAATGCTTGGCAGCCCGGGATGAGGAGACAGGTCCCTGCACTGGACCCTGGAACTCAGGACACAGTGTCAGGGTTTGTGAACTCAATTGCACGGCAAGAAGCTCAGTTCAACAGTGTTTTATTCTCAAAAAAACACAGTAGAAGCAAAGTCAGACAGTCCAAGATCAAAACCAGAGCAGGAAATGGAGGAGGAAATCCAGGAGGCAAGGTCGGGCAGGCAGAAGGTCAAAAACACACAAAGGCAACACGAGGAAAAAAAGGGCGGGTACAAATGGTGTAAGAACTCAGACGAACTGGCAACTGGAGCTACAAGAGAGGGGAACTAAATACACACACTAATGACAATAACAAACAGCTGTGATCAGGAGGAGGAAGCAGGAGAACACAGGGGCGGAGCTAAGGGGAACACAGGAGGGGAGGAGTGAAAGCAGGATCATGACAGTACCCCCCCCACCCCCCCCGCCCTCCAAGCAGGTCCAGGTGGGTGTCATAAAACTCTTGGATGAGGGAGGGGTCATGAACGTTACTTGGCGGGACCCATGAGCGCTCCTCTGGCCCATATCCGTCCCAGTCCACAAGGAATTGGTGACCCCTCCCCCGACGCCGGACCACCAGGAGCTTGCGGACCGTATAAACTGTCTCGCCGCTGTCCAGTATCTGGGAGGTGGAGGGGGTTTTGAGGCGGGGACCAGAGGACTCTCAGTGGTGGGTTTGATGTGGGAAACGTGGAGGAGGGTTGCTGGTGGGACAGGAGACGAAGGCCGGTCTCCAGGACCTGGTTGAGACGCTCCGTCTGTCCATTAGACTGAGGGTGGTAGCCAGAGGAGAGACTCGGGGAGGCTCCGATGAGAGCACAGAACTCCTTCCAGAAATGGGAAGTGAACTGGGGGCCGCAATCCGAAACCAGATCCTGAGGGAGACCGTGAAGCCGGAAAACATGGAGGACTAATTCAGCGGTTTCTTTAGTGGAGGGTAGTTTAGTGAGGGGAATGAAATGAGCCATTTTAGAAAAACGGTCAACTACAGTGAGGACGGTGGTTTTGCCATGGGATTCAGGAAGTCCAGTGACGAAATCCAAAGTGATGTGGGACCAGGGACATGAAGGGACAGACAGAGGAAGGAGATTTCCTGCTGGACTTGCAATGGGAGCACTCAGGGCAGGCTGCCACATACTCCCTGACGTCCGCTCGCAGTTTGGGCCACCAAAAACGTTGTTGGACCGATGCCAATGTCCGACTGACCCCAGGGTGGACCGTCAACCGAGAAGCATGAGCCCATTGGAGGACCTGGGAACGGAGCTCTCCTGGAACAAACAAGCGGTTATCAGGAGTGTTGTCAGGTACCTGCTGTCCCACGAGAGCGTCCAACACTCGCTGCTGCACTTCCCAAAGGACCGCCCCGATGATCTTGGCTGAGGGGATGACAGCCTCAGGCTGGACGGCAGACTCCCCCTCCTCATAGATGCGAAAGAGCGCATCAGGTTTAATATTCTTCTTTCCCGTTCTGAAGGTCAAAGAGAAGTTAAAGCGTGCAAAGAACAAACTCCAGCGGGCTTGCCGCGCATTTAACCTCTTTGCTGTCCTCAGATACTCGAGGTTCATGTGGTCTGTCCACACAATGAAGGGTTGGGTAGAGCCCTCCAGCCAATGCCGCCATTCCTCGAGGGCCAACTTGATGGCCAGCAGCTCCCTGTCTCCCACACAGTAATTCCTCTCGGCCTCTGAAAGTCGACGAGAAAAGAACGCACACGGCTGAAGACGTCCATCAGAAACAGACCTCTGGGACAAGACTGCCCCTACGCCCAAATCTGAGGCGTCGACCTCCACCACAAATTGCCTCTCGGGATCCGTTTGAGTGAGAATGGGGGCCGAGCAGAAAGCTGTCCGGAGGTTCTTGAATGCCTTGTCAGCCTTAGGGGTCCATGTGAAAGAACAAACAGTGGAGGTGAGTCTGTGCAATGGGGCTGCAACCATACTGAACTCTTTAACAAACTTCCTGTAAAAATTGGCGAAGCCAAGAAAGTGCTGTAGTTGCTTGCGGTTTTCTGGAGTTGGCCATGAGGCGACAGCGTTGACCTTGGCAGGGTCCATCCGGATGTGTCCTGGGGAAATAATCAGACCAAGGAATGACGTTGAGGGAACATGAAACTCACATTTCTCCGCTTTAACAAATAGGTTTTTTTCCAGCAGGCGAGAGAGGACCAGTCTCATATTGTTGTGTTTTCCCCAGATCAGGAGACTCACATCCAGCATATCATCCAGGTAGACAAAAACAAAGCAGTTGAGGAAGTCCCTCAGGACATCATTGATTAAGGCCTGAAAGGTGGCAGGCGCGTTACACAGTCCAAAGGGCATAACCAGATACTCATAGTGGCGGGAAGAGGTATTGAAGGCTGTCTTCCATTCATTGCCCTCAAGAATGCCAACCAAATGGTAAGCATTCCTTAGGTCCAGTTTGGAAAAAAGTTTGAGGAGCTCAAATGCAGATGCCATAAGCGGCAGAGGATAGCGGTTTTTAACAGTTATGGTGATGAGGACTCGATTGCCAATGTAAGGGCTCAAAGACCCATCCTTCTTCAAGACGAAGAAAAACCCTGCTTCTGCGGGTGAAGAAGATGGTCTGATAATACTTGCTTCCAGGGAGGCCTTGATGTAGTCGTCCATTGCCTGCTGCTCACGCTTTGACAGAGAGTAAAGACGGCCCCGAGGAATTGGGGCACCAGGCTGCAGGTCGATGGCGGAATCATAGGGCCTGTGTGGAGGCAGAGCGGTAGCCTGCCTCTTTGAAGACACCTCCAAAAGATCGTGATAGCAGGCCGGGATGTTCTCGAGATCCGGGGAGGGCGTGACAGAGCTGGTTGCTGGGTAAACAGTGGTGAGTTGGGTGGAGTTCTTAGAGGACAGACAGTTATCTTTACACTGGGGCCCCCAGCTCCTCACACGTCCTGTCACCCAATCAATACTGGGGTTGGGCTGTTGAAGCCAGGGGAGACCCAGGACCACAGGGAATTGTGGGGACTTAAATAGGTGGAAGCTGGTGGACTCGGAATGACCATCGGGAAAGCTAACCTGTACTGGCTGAGAGGTCCGAGTAATCTGGGACAAGAGGCATCCATCCAGGGTGTGAGCTTCAATGGGCGAGTCTCGGGGGAATGTCTTAAATTTGAGTCTCTCAGCCAGCTGTGAGTGCATGAGGTTAGCGTCAGCCCCGGAGTCCACCAGTACTTCCACCTGTAGGGAGACACCAAGTCAAGAGAGTGACAGAGAACAGAGGACGCTGGGAGTCTTTAACATCTGAGATTGAGTACAGTGACCTCGGCACAAGATTTGAAGACTTGCCTCATATCGGACAGTTGGTGAGGCAGTGCCCAGGTTGTCCACAGTAAATGCAGAGCCGGAGTCTGAACCGTGTCTCGTGTTCCTCAGGTGTTAGATGTGTCCGGCCCAGTTGCATGGCTTCCTCTGTGCAGGAGGAGGATGCCGGAGGAGCAGAAGGCGGCCGACAAGGGGGCAATGGTGGTCGTCCATGAACTGATGTCGGAGCTTGCAGACCTTTCCTCGAGTCCTGAGTCGCACACCCCCAGTCAGCTGAATGCTGCTCCGTTCGGATCGCCAGTGCCACCAGCTCATCCAGACTTGCATGTAACTCATGGGAGAGCAAAAGAGTCTCTAAACTAGGAGACAGTCCAAACAAGAAAGCATCATATAACGCCTCAGGGTTCCAGCTGCTGTCAGCAGCAACGGTGCGGAAGGAGATGGCATAATCAGCCACTGATGAGGATCCCTGCTGCATAGTCATGATCGTGTGAGCGGCCTCCCGGCCTGTGAGTGATCGCTGAAACAGGTCCGTGAGTGCCTTGAGGACGGCGGCTGCGGTGGTGGATGTCGCTGCCCGGTTAGTCCACTTGGCCACCGCCCACGTCGCTGCTTGTCCACCCAGGTGGGAATTGATGAAAGCCACCTCGGTTTGTTCTGTCGGGAAGGCAGCTGCCCAGAGTTCGAAATGCAGTTCATACTGGGTGACAAACTACCGTAGCATCTCCGTCTCACCTGATAAACATAGCGGAGGAGCAGAAGGAGCCAGCGGAACCAGCGACGGAGGTATGGCAGGAAGTATGGGGGTCTGGGTCTGTGGTAGGTTCCTCACCTGTGTCGAGAGGGTGTTTGGCTGTACGTCAAAAGCCGAGAAGACCTGATCACTTTGTGCAATGTGCCGTTGAAGAAGAGTGTTCAGGAAACGGAGATCTTGTGGAGCCTCCGGTGGTTCGGCGCACTCTTGTCTGCCGGCTGAGTCCATGGCCAGTTCGTACTGTCAGGGTTTGTGAACTCAAATTGCACGGCAGACAAGAAGTTCAGTTCAACAGTGTTTTATTCTCAAAAAACAGCAGACGCAAAGTCAGGCAGTCCAAGATCAAAACCAGAGCAGGCAATGGAGGAGGAAATCCAGGAGGCAAGGTCGGGCAGGCAGGAGGTCAAAACCTGAGCAGGCAATGGAAGAGAAAATCCAGGAGGCAAAGTCGGGCAGGCAGAAGGTCGAAAACACACAAAGGCAACACGAGGGAAAAAAAGGCGGGTACAAATGGTGTAAGAACTCAGACGAACTGGCAACTGGAGCTACAAGAGAGGGGAACTAAATACAAACACTAATGACAATAACAAACAGCTGTGATCAGGAGGAGGAAGCATGAGTGCACAGGGGTGGAGCTAAGGGGAACACAGGAGGGGAGGAGTGAAAGCAGGATCATGACACACAGAGGTATTGGCATAAGTTCACATGAGAAACACACTAATATTCCTGAAGACAATATGTTTGTGAAAGAGCTTCATCCACAATAGCCCAAAATAAATGCAAAAATGTGCAGCTGCCTTGCCACCGTAAGCATAAATTATAAATTTTTGACCCAGGTGACAGAAAATTCATTGAAAAAATGTACATGTTCCAGTTCTGCTCACTTTCTTTGTCCTGAATGAAAGCGAAAACTATGTGTGTTGATGCTGTGGTAGCGTTTTCTGTTTACATAAACAGCCTCATCTTGTGACGGTGCTATAATGCGGATGTGAGTGCCATCAATGACACCAACAGCACCAGGGAAACCTGCTATGCTCATTAATGCCCGTTTGTTTGCCTTGCAACGAGTGAGCATCCAGTGGGAAGCGAATAAATTGTCCAACAATGTGGGGCTGTGAAAGCGCCGCAATGGTCTGACTGATCACCCTGCTGACGGAGGCTTGGGACAGACCCAAGTCATCAGCGCTACACTGCTGCATTTTCCCTGTCGCCAGGTATCACAATGTCATGATCACCTTCGTCTCGGGTGTTTGTTACATTGCTTCGCTGTGTCGGTGAAGTAAGATCATTCTAAGGGTTTTCTTAAGAGTGATGTTGTGAGGATCCACACCTTGCTCCAGCACCGGATCCGCCCTCATTGACACTCCTGCAGGCAATCAACTAATTGGTTGCTCCCACATCTTAAGCCCTGCAGGGAGGCGGGTCCTGTGCCAGAAGATTGTGTCTCTTGTATGAGTAACATGTGTGAAGGCATTCGACGGCTTCCCTCCACATGCGTCCTCGGCCAGCGTCCTCGCCGTGCAGCTCTCACCCTCTTCACCAGCGGCCCGGTTCTACTCCATCCTGACCCCTCTCGACAGTTCGTGGCAGAAGTAGGTGCCTCCAACACCGGGGTTGGAGCGGTGCTCTCCCAACGGCATTCTGTTTCCCACAAGCTCCGCCCCTGTGCCTACTTCTCCCGCAGGCTCTCTCAGGCCGAGAGAAACTATGACGTGGGGAACCGGGAACTGCTGGCGGTGGTGTGGGCTCTGCAAGAGTGGAGACACTGGTTGGAGGGTGCGACAGTCCCCTTCATCATCTGGACGGACCACAAAAACATGGAGCATCTTCGCTCGGCCCGCAGGCTCAACTCCCGTCAGGCGCGCTGGTCCCTCTTCCTCAGTAGGTTCAATTACACTCTGTCCTTCCGACCTGGATCCCGCAACATCAAACCCAATGCCCTGTCTCGGCTCCACTCAATTTGCCTCCCAGGTGTGGCAGGTGTTGTGCTCGGCCAATCTCTCCTCTGGTTATCATCCACAGACCAACGGCCAGACGGAGCGGGCAAACCAGAACCTTGAGGCGGCTCTCCGGTGCATGGCTGCACAGTTTCCTTCATCCTGGAGC
The DNA here is from genome assembly GCF_963422515.1 of Blennius ocellaris. NCBI lineage: Eukaryota > Metazoa > Chordata > Actinopteri > Blenniiformes > Blenniidae > Blennius > Blennius ocellaris. The sequence continues at coordinate 29,978,134 of NC_137652.1, read as the reverse complement.
TCCCACCTTCCATGGATCGAATACACCCACAACTCTCTCACCTGCTCAGCCACTGGAATGTCGCCGTTCAAGGTTTGTCATGCTTTTCAACCTCCCCTGTTCCCAGATCAGGAGCTCAACGTGGCTGTCCCTGCGGTCAAGGATCACTGACGCCGGGTCCGGGAGGTATGGAGGTTGGCCAGGGCAGCGCTCTCCAGAACCGTGGAGTCCAATAAACGACTCGCAGACCATCACTGCACTCCTGCTCCAGACTACAAACCCGGGCAAATGGTATGGTTGTCCTCCCGAGACCTTCCTCTCCAGGTCGAGTCGCCGAAGCTGGCTCCCCGATACATCGGTCCATTCCCGGTCGCCAAGGTGATCAACCCCACGGCTGTCCGCCTCCAGCTCCCTGACTCCCTCAAGGTACACCCTACGTTTCATGTGTATCTCCTCAAACCAGTCTCCTCCAGCCCCCTGTGTCCTCCTGCTGACCCCCCTCCACCCCCTCGGATCATCGACAACCATCCTGCCTTCACCGTGTCCAAGATCCTGGATGTGCGGCCCCAGGGTAGGGGTTTCCAATATCTGGTGGACTGGGAGGGGTATGGTCCGGAGGAGCGGTCCTGGCTTCCCCGTCGGCTCATCCTGGAGGAGACGCTCATCTCTGACTTCTACACCGAGCACCGGTGGCGACCGTTGGGGGGGGGGGGGGGGGGGGGGTTACTGTGAGGATCCACACCTCGTTCCTCGTTTTTGTTCGGTTTGTTTTCTTCAGTCAACGGAGCTGGAGCTTGCGCAGACCAAGGCCCAGAAACGATCAATTGGAAACATCAAATTTATCGGGGAGCTCTTCAAGCTAAACCTGCTGGGAGAGGGAGTTATGATCAGCTGCATAGACAAACTCCTGAAAGACCCCACTGAGGAGTCTTTAGAGTGTCTGTGCAAGCTGATCACAACAATCGGCCAGGACATCTCTGTGAGACTGAAAAAGTTGATTTCTGGATTCAGCACAGTTGGCAGAGACATTAGTGAGGGTTTCTGTTGGGAATTGAGTGTTATGAAACAGAAAAACCCAAATAAAACTGTCTCACTTTCTTTGTTTTTTCCGTCAGCCTCAAATGGATCAGGTATACGACGAGATGGAAAACATCATTGCTGGGGAAAAAATGTCATCTCGTACCAGATTACTGCTGCAGGACATCTTAGACCTGAGAACCATAAGTGTTTGGTTTACATGTATGCTCAAGTCTGAAGTTCTACAAAGCTCATGTTTTGCCCTTCATTGATTAATTTTCTTCCTGAAACACGTGTACATTTTAATTGCCCACCGACTTGACGTCTAACTGTTTTTTCATAATGAATTAAACATAAGATTGCAGTCAATGCAATGTAAAATAAAAATAAACCCAAACAGTCTTTTTGTGATATTGCAATTAGATAGTTATATTGAAAATTTCAGTCCTTAGAATACAAATGTATGATTTCAATACAGACATCTGTGTTGTCAAATACAAAGAGAGTGGAGAGAGAGGGACCAGAGAGAGCAGAGGGAAAGAGAGCAGACAACGAGAGAAGAGAAAGCAGATGCAGAGAGAGCAAAGGGAGAGAGAGCAGAGAGAGAGAGAGATGGGAGAGCCAAGAAAAGAGAGAGCATAGACAGAGCGAAAGAGAGCAGAGAAAGAGAGAGAGTGGAGACAGAGACAGAGAGAGCAAGAGCAGCGGTTGAAAGAACAGAGAGAGAAAGAGGTGCAAGAGTAATAATTGAGAGAGTTGCCAGAGGGAGTGGAGAGAGAGCAGAAAGACTGGCAAGAGAGAGAGTGAGAAGCGGTAGAGCGAACAGAGAGAGAAAGAGGAGCGAGAGCAGTTTAAAAATTGTGATTTAAAGCTAAAATAAAGCTTTGATGTAACAAAAATTAATGATTTTTTCTCGATCAGTGGAAATGTGAGTTGAAAGGTACATTTTGTTTTTGATAAAGTAGCAGCTAGCTATTTAGTGGCTAGCACCACTCGCGGCTGGTCAATAGAGGGCGGTGAGTCTCTGATTAGTAACTCTGTCACCTCCTCCCCTTTTGTTTCCCATCTGTTCAGATTGACTCCAAGCTCGCAGCCTGCTCTCTCAATGGTCTGCACTTAGCCCTGGACAACCATAAGACGGTCCCTGTCACCTTGGTCCTCGCTGGGAATCACCGGGAGACTCACGTTTCATCTGATCAACCACTCTCGACCCCCCCAGTTCTGGGTTCCCCTTGGCTGAGGGGCCACAACCCCTTATCGACTGGGAGGAGGAGGAGGTGAGCTCTTGGAGTCCCCAGTGTACGAATAACTGTCTCCGTGCAACCATGACCCTGTCACGGATAGCGGACAGGATCCAAGTGCAGGTCTCTGGAAGCAGGCTGAGTTCAATCAAGTCTTTTATTCATAATGACAGCATGGACCGACGTATAGCAGGTTGCTCCTTGACCTGAGGAACGCAGCAGACTTGATTCCAAAACACTGGACAGAACGGACGAGACATGGATGACTAACAAACCAACAATGAACAAACACAGACAAGACATATATAGGACAGGGTGATTACAGAAAGTGGCCACAGGTGTGGTGCTAGACAGCCCACTCTTAAAGGAGACCTCAGCCTACCTCCTGACAGACCCCCTCAGATACTCCAAGGCCTGCACCTTCTGAGGTGACCTCACCTCAGTTCCTGCTGCCTACCACGACCTGGCGCCAGTTTTCAGTAAGAGTAAGGTGTCCCTCCCCCCACACCAGCCTTATGACTGCCCGATTGATCTACTCGCCGGGTCCACACTGCCCCGCAGCCAACTGTACAATATGTCTCGTCCTGAGCATGCTGCGATGGAGACCTACATCCGGGAATCTCTGGCAGCTGGCATCATTCGTCCCTCCTCGTCCCCAGTGGGAGCTGGATTTTTCTTCGTCAACAAGAAGGACCACTCCCTTCGTCCCTGTATCGACTTCAGAAGCCTAAATGACATCACCATCAAGAACCGTTATCCGTTGCCTCTTCTCAACTCTGCGTTCACCCCCCTCCACGGCGCCACCATCTTTACCAAGTTGGATCTCCGGAATGCTTGCCACTTGGTACGCATCCGGGAGGGAGATGAGTGGACCACTGAAGCCTCCCAGGCATTCCAAGAACTCAAGAATCGTTTTACGTCTGCACCCATCCTCACCCAACCTGACCCCAGCCTCCAGTTCGTGGTTGAGGTGGATGCCTCTTACTCCGGTGTGGGAGCTGTTCTCTCCCAACGGTCACTCACAGACAAGAAGCTCCACCCATGTGCTTTTTTTCCCCGAAGGCTCTCTTCAGCAGAACGAAATTATGATATTGGGAATTGGGAATTGCTTGCAGTAAAACTGGCCCTAGAAGAGTGGAGGCACTGGTTGGAGGGAGACGAACAACCATTCATCATGTGGACGGATCACAAGAACATTGAATACATCAGGTCTGCCAAGCCTCTCAATTCCCGCCAAGCTCGATGGACTTTGTTTTTCAATCGTTTCAGGTTCACGTTGACTTATCGTCCTGGCTCCCACAACATCAAGCCCGACACCCTGTCCCATCAGTTTTCCATAAAGAAGCAGTCTCCAAACGGAGAGGCTCAACCAGGAGATGGAGACCTTCCTCCGATGTGCAGCCTCTGAGAACCCCTCTGCCTGGAGCAATCATCTACCCTGGTCGAGTATGCGCACAATTCCCACACTAACTCGTCCTCTGGCCTCTCCCCCTTTCAGTGTTCCTTGGGGTATCAACCTCCCTTGTTCCCCTCTGAGGAACTTGAACTTGCAGTCCCCTCCATCCAGGCATCTATGAAGAGGTGTGAAAGGGTCTGGAAGTGGGCCCGGTCAGCGCTACTTCAGTCCTCCAAGAGGATGGAGGTCCAGGCCAACTGAAGACGGGTCGCGGCTCCCGTTTTCTCTCCTGGACAAAGAGTGTGGCTTAAAGCCAAGGACCTGCCACTGAGAGTTGAGTCCAGAAAATTGGCACCCCGCTTCGTGGGACCGTTTGAAATTGAGAGGATCATCAACCCGAGTGCAGTACGCCTCAAGCTTCCCTCCTCTATGTGCATTCACCTCACCTTTCATGTATCCCAGGTGAAACCAGTGGAGGAGAGTAGTCTGGCCCCCCCGTCCATCCCCCTCCACCACCCAGGATGGCGGCCTGGTCTATTCGGTGCGCTGGCTACTGGACGTCCGTCGCCGGGCACGGGGCTTCCAGTACCTGGTTGACTGGGAGGACTATGGTCCCAAGGAATGCTCCTGGGTTCCCCGGAGACGCATTGAAGACCCGGACCTGATCCGTGAGTACCACCGACAGAACCCGGACCGGCTGAGTACACGTAGAAGCGCGCGCGGGGGGGGGGGGGGGGGGGGGGGGTACTGTCATGCCCCACTCCTAAGAGGCCTTTTAGGGGTGTGGTTGGGTTTTTTCCCCTCTTCTGTCTCTCCTCCCTTTTTGTTTCAAGCTGTATTTGAGGAAGTGGAGTTGCTGGGGTATTGATTACCTGATTCAGTTCAGCTGCAATGACCGGGTGGAGCTCGTCTTCTCCTGATCATCTGCACCTCTTAAAGGTGCTCGACTCCATTCGGCGCTGGATCGTAACACTCCCTGCATTAGTATGCCTGCGTGTGTTGTCTCTGTTTGTCTTATACTAATGCTGCTTCGTTCTGCTTTCCTTTTGAAGACTCGCCGGCCTCAGCTTCCCCTGCTTCCGGACCCACCGTGACCAGACCCGACTCTAGCCCCCAGTAGCTCCCGCTTCCACAATGCAGCCTCGGCCTCCTGCCACTGGAGCCCGCAGAACTTTCTGTTCACTCCCTTAAAAATAAACTCTTCCAGTGTACTCGTCTGTCTCCAGCTGGTTTATCCGCACCTGAGCCTCCGAAGTCACACCGTAACAAATTTTTTAAACGTTTCCAGGCTTGTTAATGTTTAGATATGCTCATATTCATTAATGACTGAAAATCTAAGCTTAAAAAAACAGCTTATTTTGCACTTTGAGGTTTCTTTCAAAGCATTCTAAAATGCCTTGAAAGATGTATTGATGTTTTGTTTGAAAATATACCTGATATACCTTTTGTTTTCCAGAAACTCAGACTAACTGTCATTTCAAGTAAGTCAGCCCCAAAACACATTCATTTTTCTAAAAGCACCTGCTTGTGTTTGTTTACAAGTGTAGCCCGTCTATTGCCTGCAAGCAGATAGAAATAGGGCCCTGAACTCGTTAGCATAAAAACAATAATATTAGTTTTGGATATGAAAATTAAGAGTACCAGGAAACAATCAATGGCAGCCGATGATGTTAAGTAGAGTTCACTGTTTGGTTTTTTCACCTTTCACCTCAAAACAATTCACAGCCAACAATATGACAAAGAAATCTTAGTAAAACTTAACAAATAAGATGCTACTGTGTGTGTGTGTGTGTGTGTGTGTGTGTGTGTGTGTGTGTGTGTGTGTGTGTGTGTGTGTGTGTGCGTGCGGGCATGCATGCGTGTGCGTGCGTGCGTGCGTGCGTGTGTGTGTGTGTGTGTGTGTGTGTGTGTGTGTGCGTGCGTGCATGCATCCATGTGTGCATGCGTGTGTGTGTGTGTGTCAGAGCCTGACCCTTGGCTGCCTCTAAGTGGACCATAACTCTCCTCTACAAGTCATCTGGTGTGTTTTACAACCTGCAGGGGGTCTGAAGATGGAGCGCTGTCTTCTTCTGCGCCCATCAGGCTTGCTGTGCAGCACTTAGCAGTTGCATGAACTCATTTGTGTGAGAGGAGGGGAGTGAAAAGAGTGAGATGCAATACAAGCCAGACAGCCAAAATACACGATGTGATGGAGATAATGAGAGATAAGAGGAAATTATTTTAAGATTTTTTATTATTGCTCTCACTGTCATGGATTTTATTGCCTAAAACAAGCATATAGTTCTTAAGTGTATTTACTTTTACGAGGCCATTCAGGCAAGAGGAAACTCAAGATCTTCTTCAAAAACTTTGAAATGCATTAAAACATTGAAGGAGTTTTGAAAATATCAACACATGCAGCAGTGGAAAGAACCCATTTAATTTCAGGAGCCACAATCAGTCCAGTTTCCTCTCTTGTGGGTCAGAGTGGTGAAGTAGTGCCTTTAAATCCAATCTCTAAATTGTTTCTTTGTTGTGGCGCAGAGTATACGTGATGAGAATGTCTATTTTCATACTGAGAACCCTGCTTTTGGTAGCAATACAATTATCCCAATCAACACCTTCCCAACATGATGCAGCAGGAGGACAGAGTCAAAAATGTTGTTGGCAATGGTGTAGAAAGAAACTACAGCAAGATGACAACTGGGACTAAATTTGAGAGAAGATGGAAACCAATATTACAAGAAGCAATAGAGATCTAAACACACTCTTTTTATTTTATTTTTTCACCTTTCTATTCTTATTTGAATGTATTTTGACACGAACACCTGTTTTAGTTTTGTAAGTCACAACTCAGGAAATGTCTTTGGTATCAGTTTGCATCTTACATGATTCTGACTTTGGATGTATGTTTAACTTTGCTGATAAGTAGCAGGGTATATATGTAGAAATATACGTGATAGGATTTCAATTAAGTTGATAAAAAATTTAAACAGGCGTGATTTCATGTTATCTTGTCATATGTTTTTTTAGATTGAATAAATAGAGTAAAAATAAGTAAACATTGAGGTATATTTGCACTAAAACAAATAATTACTCTTCAAAATTACTAGAATCTCAACATAAAGGCAATTTTATTGGTGCTTTCTGATGCAAGATGTAAAAAAAAAAACCTCCAATAATGGTTACACTAAGCATGTTATTAAAAAAACACACGCTTTGAGCAGTGAGGTAGCCGACATCTCCGCTCGGTCTACACGTTGTGTCTGCTATTCTTTTTTCTTTGACATTTCTTACCGTTTGCTTGGTGAGTTGGCTGAAATGAACTGATGAACTGATGAAACGGTGTAAACACGATCACCAGTGATTCTTAGGTTACAAGTAAATAAGAGATGTTTTGGTGTTTTCAGGCCCAACACTATTCACTGTTTTACCAAGACGTAACAACATGTTCTATCCTTTGACACATGGGAAGCAGGGCAACGTCTGGAGCAGTTCAATTCAAGACCACAGTGCGAGGGAGTCCTCACAAACATGTGTCGATGCAATAAGACAGGCCTGTCGGAGGGTGTCTGCACAACGGAGGGCTGATGGAGAGAGATGATGTGATTGTTAAGAGAGAAAGGATATTGATGAAGAGAAGGAGGTAAACTGACAGAGCTAGGAAAAGCAAAAGGACTTGAGGCGGCGAGTCGAGGTCTGATAAATGTCTCACACTGGGTCCTGACGTAGACGCCAACATAGCGGTGGTGAAAGCAGAGGAATAAAGTGTCAATCCAGACAACATGAAGACTTCTGATGTATTATAATCACTCAAATTAATTATTGTGGCATTTAGACATTGTGCTGATGCTCAGCTCCATTGTGTACTTTTTCTTTCTCAACTGCAGCTGCAGCTCCATCAAAATGCAGCTGTTGATGGAATACATGCATTCATTCCTCATAACCACACAAAATTCCTCGGTTTCAAATGCAAGTCTAATAATGAATGCATCATTCAATCTCCCAAAACCTAAAGGGTTTTACAAGGGGCACACTGAAGAGAGCTTCCAATCCCCCAAAACAGTTCAGTGGCATTTATCGGCTGTCATTCTACTTGAAAAGTGCTGGCTTGTACTTTAACAGGAGATGTATTATGTTCTTGAAGCATAAGATCAACACATCTCTGTGAGTGAATCCAGCCACATGCTGGCTTTGAGAGTCTGTGAAAGAAAGATGAGAAGTCATCTCTCTGATGGAAAGAGTTCATGCTCTCACAAGCTCTTATTGAGATGCTGTTTGTCGTGTTGTTGCCTTCCGCCGATGGCATGAGGCAGAGATGGTGTCCAGCAGATGTGGTGCAGAACTCATTTCCTTGACAGAATCCACACTTTGTGGATTTTTACAGTGGTGCAAAGCGCACCATTAATCTCTCATGTCTACCTTTTTTTATGGGAAAGTGACCACAAAGTAACATCTGTGCTCGGAAGGCACACTTGTTCAAGTGTTGCTCTTAAGCCCAGGAATGTTTGGCAGATGTAAACCACAGATGAGTTACTGATTCAAAACGAGTACTTGAGGGGCTGCAGGAGCGAGACTGGCAGTGCAGAAAACAAGAGGCTGTGACCGTGAAGGTTTGTCCTTAAAGCCTGAATAGAAGGTGGCCCTGACTGGCCCGTGCACCTCGGTGGAGCTCAAGAAGTTCTTGAGGACGTTCTTCAAGCTTAAATATCTCTAAAGGCTCATTCACAGTCTGGCGCTTGAAGGTCAAATTCTCCCTCTTCACAGCTTCTTTCTCCAGAAGAAGGATGCGCTTGAAATGATGGCTGTCAGTCTGTGTGACCAGAAACGTGGAATGAAAAGGAGAGCTGGTGGTTATTTTCCTGGAGCCTGGACTGAAACAACATCCAATAGAGACGTTTTATAGAAGCCAATGTTTTTGTCCCAGGAAGTCACAAGGTCACACTCTCATTCCGGAGAAATGCTATATGTTGAAGTGTTTTAGTGGAAATTCACATGAAAGAAAAGCTTTAGTGATGGTTGTCCTGTACGTGTTACACCCAAGAGCCTTTTTCTACTACACATCAGTTTCAACTTTTCATTACAGGAAACCACAGCTGAGTTTCATTGATTGTACATGAATCTCAACATAATAAACTGGCAGTTTTTAATTGTTTGACAGTGAAAACCTCACAACAAGCCAGTTTCCTTTCACTTCTTGAAATCAAATCTGACCAGTCCGATGCAGTCGGGTCTTCTCCTGTTTGTGCTCTGAGTTCTTGATGGAGGATATCAGAGAGCAACAGAGGAGGCTCACCATGTGGGGATCACTGCTCTGAGCAAGTTGGGATTCATTGAGGTGTTAGAAAAAAAGGAGCGTATAGAAGGCTTTAGGTGTACGGAGCTTGTATGCCAACAGACCCTTAATCCTGAGAGATGGAATCATGACACTGAACTGATGGACTCATGGAGACGTTTGGATTTGGTTGTTGTCTTTAGTTGTCGTTTCATCTCGCAGGCTGGTGGGCACCGCCTGTTCTGGGTGGGCGTTTTGTGTTCTAGTGGGAGCAATACACCCTGGGGGGCGTTTTCCTTCAATTTTGGCATTTTGAGGGTCCGCTGCTAAAACGGTGGATTTCTTGTTATGGAAACTAACTCGCATTTAGGTCTCTTAAGAACAATTCCACATCAGCCGCTTTCTTTTCCACCTAAATATTGATCTTTAAAAGCTTGATTCATTATCCAGTAACAATTAGCACCTACTATTACATATCTATTATTATATCTCTCTTCATGCACAGCTTGAATCAATGTCGATCTGCTGATGTGTTAAATGAGCCTTATAATAACTTGGACCAACTGAAGACACAGTTGCATGTTTTCACTTAAAGCTAATCAGGGACAAATTACTTTGGCACAGCAAGACGACTAAATAAATCATTTTGGACACATTAAAAATCCTCAGTGATTTTGTGTTTCTATTGCAATGTACTGGATCCATCTCCAGTGCAGCTGGTGCATAAATATAATAATCCCAAAGCACCATTGAAATGCTTATCACTGAGAGCCGCTGATTAAAGCAAACATGAGGGAAAGGTGAGGAATCGTGCTGTTACGCAGTAGGAAATGTCACGTTTGTCATGAGAGCAATGAGGGTGAACAGCTGAACTGAACAGAGGAGGCAGAGGACTGTGCAGGAGTTTGTTTTTGGAAATAATAAACACTCTATTTCTTCATGTTTATGGGTGCCGTTTGGCATTAACGATCAAATTCATGAGCATTTAGGAGATTTCCAATGCAAAATGGGAAGACTTTCATTTGTAAAGTAATTTCCTTGAGTGCCGATGGATCAGAGAGTATTGTGTGAGCAGCTTGTACGGATTTCGGAAAATGCTTTAATGTTCATCCCCTCCTGGTGGAAGAGGAAGTAAAGAGGAAGTGATGGGTTAGAGATTGGTGCTAAGTGGATTGACCCCAGTCGTCACGATTAAGACCATAAAGAGGACTCCGCTCAGAGGTTTTTACAGGATTATAAAAGACTCTGAAGGGTCATAAAGACGTGTCTGGAGAAGATTAACCAGCAGAGCTGCTCAAATCAACACCAACCAGACCCCGTCCCACCAGTTCACCCTTCATCTTTCACAAACCACCAACCTCTTCCTCAGGCAGATGCTGCTCTTCCTCCGAATCCAACATGATGACGATCAGCACAAACACAAAACACACTTTGTATCACACCTTTGACTTGAACACTGCTGCTGTTGTTGGCAGAACATCTATAGATGTGTTTGTTCTGTTTTCAGCTCCTGGTGATGACCAGTGGTCATAATTACGTCCACATTTGTTTCGCGCTCATCGAGAGTCAAGCCTCTCAAGGGTTTTGGATGAAAGGACAGAGAAGATCCAGATCGAAGTCATAAAACGTAGTAACAAAGTCAAGTCAAGTCCTTCATTCCTTAATTTGAAAATTGAGGCACACAAAAGATAAAAGACAAATAGATAAATACATATGGCTAACCAGTGTTGGTACCCGTCCAGGTGATGATGCTCTGGCCAAAACAATGTCAATAGTGCAGAATGTTGCATGTGCATTTTTCATTCAAACGGGAACTCCGGACCAAATCAGAAGGGTGTAATGTGCAAACTAAATGTGACAAACAAGGGAAAATAATACCTGGGGGACTAAATATGTGTGAGTGCTGTGTTTATAATTGGTGAGTGATAATCTGTGATCAAGATGATCCAAGAACTGAAGGAGTTGTAAGGAATATTAAACCGAAGAGAAGAGTCAAGACCAATAATGACACTCAGAAAATCAAATAGACGAACTGTCCAAAACAGGCACAACCTGTGTTCAAACACGTTTTAGAATTCCAGTCAAAATCAGCTTGCATAGTTTTTCAGACCAATCAAATAATCCACAGGGACAACAGCACATCAAACGTTCTCCAGATCTTGTCTGTAATTGGATTTCTAAGTATATAATTTCTGCCAGCATTGTGTTTGTATATATGGCAACTGTGCAAACTTAAGGCCAGTCACTGTATGAGATCAGCATGTTTTCATCCACACTGTGACTGTGTGACGGTCAAGTCTGACAACATGGTCTGACCCTTTCAAACACAATCTCAGCATGTGAATATCCCGGGTTTCATGTTAATTTGAAAGGGCTCAAGAGAAAGGAGAACAAAAGCTCCATACAAATTCTGCCTCGGGCCTCCAAATCCCTAAATCCACCCCAGACGAGGCCAGGAGCCAGGTCCACCCCTCAGGATGTTTGTTGCTACCTATTTTTCACTATTACTTCCAGTTAATTCTACATATATGTTAGGGTTGATATTATCTGACAGGAACAGAAAAGTCACTATACTGTAACAGGCAAAGACCAGCTTTATTCTGATGATCCACACAGATTCACTGATTATCCACAGGTTGTGAGCAGAGAGGTTCTGCCTGAACATTGTTCCTGGGAGGTGGAATGCAGAAGAATTGTATATGTAGCAGTCACATACAAGAACATCAGCAGAGGGCACGGTAGATTTGAATTTAATGACAAATCTTTGGTTTTATGTTGTGACTGGTTTGTGAACAGGTTTACATTTACAGGTATTCTGTCTTTCTACAGTGTCTCTGAAACCATGACTCTCCTCTACAGAGTCCAGACCAGCTTCACTGAGCCACTACACACTGGAGTACCGTCAAAAATAACAAATTCATTTAATTAATTGACGTGAAATGTTTAATGCGGTAGAATTTTTTATCCAGTTTTGTTTACATCTGGGTTTTTTTTTGTTGTTATTTTACTTCTTTACCGGATTATTAATTAGTGTTACAAGAAACCTCTTTTTCCCATTTGAAGGGGGTTTGATTTTCTCTGATTTGAGGTACAAGTGTAATTTTCAAGATAAAAGCTCATTGTGGGCTTAAATTTAAGCTTGTGAATGCTCTCTCTCTCTCTCTCTCTCTCTCTCTCTCTCTCTCTCTCTCTCTCTCTCTCTCTCTCTCTCTCTCTCTCTCTCTCTCTCTCTCTCTCTCTCTCTCTCTCTCTCTCACACAAATATACATACAGACTTGTGTTTCAGCCATTCATCAGTAGTTAATCTCACTCGTCTCCTTTGAGGTGTTTTGGGGCCACGTGCTCGAATTGAGAAATGGCTCCTTGGTAAAAGTAAAAAACAGACCCCCTGTGTTTTCGTGTGTGTGTGTGTGTGTGTGTGTGTGTGTGTGTGTGTGTGTGTGTGTGTGTGTGTGTGTGTGTGTGTGTGTGTGTGTGTGTGTGTGTGTGTGTGTGTGTGTGTTTCCTCACCAGTGACCAGAGATCTGCCTTACATAAATATTTGGTTCTATAAAGGCCTTTAGCGTTGTCTTATGAATCATAAAGCTCATTTAACAGGAGTGTAAATAAACAGTGAAACGAGTCCTGGCGCCCTTCGACAACCGTTCGGTTGGACCGACCCGCTCAGACAGACAGAGTCAGGGGGGGAAATACGGTAAATCAGCGGAGGGTTTGCTACTTGAGTATAAACTTGTCCAACACCTCGTTGGAAGCGAATGCTCCGGACCGGCGTGGAAAAAGCCTTCAGAGGCTCTCGGAGGTGATTTCTTTTATGAGGTTTGTCCTCCTTCCTAATGGAAGGAGTCAAACTTTATGACGCGTGCATTAGGCTGTCAAACAAAAGCCAGACGTACGGAGCAAGAGGAGCTCAACAAAACATGCGAGTGCGGTTTTACAGTGCTGTAGTTTATTGGAGGGTTTCCTCTTTGAGAGAAGAATTAAAATGCCCTCTGTTTTTGCAGTCAATTGGATTGTTGCCAGGTTGTGTTGGACAAGAGATGCAGTCAAGCTTCAAAGGTTTTCAAATTACTTGCGAATCTCTCCAAGCTGAGTATTTGCAGTTTTATTCACCTTTCAGAGGGCAGAGACAACCTGAGACCTCAGTGTGGAGGGAAAGTTAAACAAAGCTGTTCATTAAGCTGCACAGACAAAAGTGTCCTGATGGATGTAATGTTGTTTTACCATCAGTAAACCTAGAGACATATTTTTACAATCTCAGTGTGTGCCTGTGTTTCTACTACTGATTGTTTGAGCCTGGGGAGGATTTGCTGTATTTCTTGTAACATAAAACAAGTGACAACACATGTAGGATAGGTTAAAGTTACTATTAGGGCGTGGATGAGGGTTTGTGTTAACTCACTGTAATGTCCACCGGCTTTTCTAAAAAATAAAAAATAAATTTTTTTCTTGTAAAAACAGCTTGTGTATGGTATGACCTGTTGTCCACCAACTGATGAAAACATATTTTAAAGGTTAGTTAAAACTTTATTCAAGGACTAAAGGAACCTCCCAGAAGTCCTGGAATATCTGAATACCTACACAAACCTTTATCATCAAGTACATTGTTGTATTGTAATAATCTGGGAGCATTTTTGTCATTGTTAGTGCACGTTTCTTTTTCTTTTTTTCCAACCTCCTTGAAAGTCCAAAGAGCAAACACATTATGTTCATGCATTCATAATAAAGAGCATCTGCAAATAAACACAGCCAATGAGGACAAACTCACCTTGATTTTATGACAGAAACTAAACAAAATTCATCCTGAAACTCAGGAATAAAAAGTGTTAACTGCAGACGTCACATTAAAGCAGAGCTTTATTGAAACTTTTTCAAACCACATAATAAAGTCTTCCCCTGGAAATGCTACCTTACCAATGTGGGGGAGTTTGAGTACCCAAATGATCCTCGGGGCTATGTTGTGGGGGGGCTCTATGGCCCCCAGTAAAGTCTACCAAGGCAAACAGGTCCTCGGTGACGAGTCAGACTAGAGGCAGTTCAACATGCCACTATAGACAAAGAACCAATGAGAAGAGAGATGTCGCCCGGTAAAGCCCAGCCGGGGCCCCATCCTGGAGCAAGGCCTGGGGTTGGGGCTCAATCAATCAATCAATCAATCAATCAATCAATCAATCTTAGTTGCTTTGTAAGATTTGACAGGATGTGAAAGTGTGCTCATCAGCAACAGGACTCATTGGTTCGAGTTCATGTAAATGTTTAAAAAGTACTTTTATGCATCATTTAACCCCATGAACTTATGTTTAAAAAAAAAATTTAAAAATTCATTAAGTTGACATGAGATTCTGTGATTCACCTGCAGCTTATTAATTCACATTTATTTATTTAAAGCATCGGGACTATTTTATATTCCATAATGATGCACTTGTATTAGCCCTGTAACCAGAAATGGTTAACATTGCTTTATTTAATATCAAACATTTCTGAGAATATTTAGGAAAGATAACAATTTTGTATTGAAAAATGTTACAGGAAATACATTTGGGTAAGTGTCTTATTTTGATAGGGCAGCTGCTTCAAAACCCAGGAAAAAATAAAAAAAATTCATAATTAAAAAAATCGTTAACATTTTTTATGGTTTTCTAATTCATTTATTTATTTATTTGTTTGTTTGTTTGTTCTGAGGACCATAATGGAAATAAGTCTTATTTATACATTTTTCCATCATCCTCGATTTTTTAACGTCATTAAAATGATTTATATATATTTGTATGTTTTATTTTGTATGCACATGTAGAAAATCCAAATAAATTCATTCATTCATTCATTCCTTTAATGTTGTCACACACCGTGCTTAATGCTGACAAATTACAAATATGGGATATCGATACACATCCATCATCGTGCCCGACAAAAATGCTTCTATGCATTTTTTTTCTACTGTCTCTTGACATTTGTGGTTGGTATTTGTTAAAATAATTTCTATTGGAACAAACCCAGCTGTAGTCATGAAAATAAAAGAATCAAAAAGCTGCAGTCAAGTAGCATAAAGCCATCATTTCTTTCTGTTATTTCCATCTCGTGTCAACGCCTCTCCTGCTCTGGTCTTATTTTATTTATCCCTTTAGGAAGATTACTTTTTCATTACAGATTACAGATTCCCGGAAACCAAATGTCCCCTAAAGCGTGAAACCGTCCAATTACATCACTAGTTGGCTAAATGTTGCAAGAGTAGAAAGCCCTTGGTTCCTTTCAAATATATATACTTCTAATAAAACGTGGTTCAGTTACTTACAAGGCTGAAACCAAACCTTGTTTATCTTCATAGGATGTGATCAGGTGAAGGCGCTTCCTGCTGGAGTTTCTGAACCAAACTGCGTTAACCCAGATCCTGTTGCATCAAAAGTTATTACTTTGGTCTCATTCTATTCCTACAGAAGGTCATGTTCTAATAGCTGCTAATATAATAATGATATATACTGATAGATGCCAGTTACTTATCCTGTCCAGGAACTACTACTGTTGATAGTTGTCTATTACTCAGAACAATACACTCTGCTATATAGTACACATAGATAGATTCTGTTGCACACTGTGAAACGATGTTTGTCCTCTTGAACTTCTGGTCAGCGGTGATTTCTTTCAGGTAGTTCATGATTTCAGCTGCAGTTGATTTGAAAAGCATTTCCCCTTTTTCACTGAATCAAGACTGAAAGTTGCCTCCTGTGATTTCCAACAAGCTTCTATCTTGCAAGCTATGAAGGGCTGTGTCCAAATTAAATAATTAAATACAACTATAATAGTTATTTAAATGTGTCATTAATTCATTAACATTGGAATTAAATGTATAAATGTGTCATTAAATGTGTCATTAATTAAAATATGAAATAATTTTATGTAAAAACATATATATATATATATTTCACGATGTATTTAATTATTTCACGGTCTGGTGTTGCACGGCTTCATGAATTAATTGTATCTGTCAAACTCACCCATCAAACTCAGTGGGCGGGTCCTGACATCTGATCGATTACCCTGCACATCAGGTCAGAACACATCGATCTCAGATGAAGGATCGCTGCAGAGCAAGTGAATATATTCTGATAGACTGGCTGGCTCTGGATGCTAAAGTCTGCTCCTGACTCACTGTGAAACTTCAGACTCGTCTTGTTTCCACCGTAGACGTTCTAAAGAATGGGCCCTCTTAGGCTGCCGCAGAGCAGGAAACACAGCCGCCGCCCTGGTCAGACGTATTTCCTGACTATATGGATATTCATTAAGTAGGGGATTCTATCATGTAGAGTGCCATATGCCTGAAATGAGTGAATATAATTTTTTTCAAAATCTAGATTTTGTTCTGATTGTCTATTGTCTTGTATGTTACACATAGGTTTATAATGTATTACTATCATTTTTCAACTTATTAAAAAATCTGTGTAGTGCACAATCTACTTCTGCTTCATCATGTGCATGTGTGCATTGTTTGACCTATTATTGTTTAGTCAATATTTTTTACATAAAAATAAGCCAAACCATGTTTTCAGTATCAGACCTACATGTATATTATTTGTAGGAAAGAAAAGCGGGTGAAGATCAGTTTAGTATTCAGCGAGTTGTGATTCATTAAAGTCTCTGACACAGAGACTTTAATGACTTTAATGGCCAAGTGGGGGCCCCAAGCAGGATTTTATTTTGGGGCCCCCCTTCCAATAACATGATAATAATAATAATAATAATAATAATAATAATAATAATAATAATAATAATAATAATAATAATAATAATAATAATAATAACAATAATAATAACAATAATAATAATAATAATAACAATAATCATCATCATCATCATCATCATCATCATAAATTACAATTACTAGCGAATCAAATGAACAGCCTCTATCAACAGTGGAACAAGAACTTTACAGATGCACACGTCTGGAAAAAAACTTTGTGGCATAAACAGTTTATGCCACAAAGTTTTTTCTTTTCTATTTCAACAACATCCCACCTTCAAGTGAAGCACGAGACTCTGACTGTTTGGACTTTTTCTTTCTTTTGCTAGCTCCTGAATCCTATTGATGTTTGGAAGCCATCTCTCTCTCTCTCTCTCTCTCTCGCTCTCTCTCTCTCTCTCTCTCTCTCTCTCTCTCTCTCTCTCTCTCCTCTCTCTCTCTCTCTCTACTCTCTCTCTCTCTCTCTACTCTCTCTCTCTCTCTCTCTCTCTACTCTCCACCTGTAAACAACTGCCTGCCGGCCCATCTGACCGCTGATTGGTCAGATGGTGACGCTTCGCGCTTTCAATCATTGCGTCTCTTTTCTCTCTCTCTCTCTCTCTCACTCTCTCTCTCTCTCTCTCTCTCTCTCTCTCTCCTGCCTCTCCTGACTTGGTGGCGGTGTTCTACGCGCCTCTCGGCAAAATGCAGCGCATCCTTTGCACATTTGCAGAGAACGATGATACTTTATTGATCCCGAGGGAAATTCAATTCACTTGCGCAAAATGGGGCCCCCCATGGATCGCGGGGCCCTACGCACAGCGCGTGTTCTGCGTATAGGGAGGGGCAGGCCTGCTCTGACACTTCATCGCTCCTGTCAAACAATCACACTGAGTGGAGCAGCGACCAGAGGTCCGTTTCACGAAGCAGGTTTAAGGATTACCCCAGGTTATTGAACACCGAGTTGAGGGAAATGCGGGATTTTCCGTTTCACAAAGGGAGGTAACTCAAACCGGAGGAAGCGGGGTAACTCCAGCCTGTTTCACAAAGCGGTGGAACGTCAACTTCCGGTCAGTTACCATGGCAACAGACGCTCTAGAACTAACCTGGTCGGGAGCAGGTTTTTGTCAGTGAACCTGGAGTTTTGCTCTGGCTCCGCCCCCTTTCAGACGGACACGGGATTTCATTTCCTCATTCAGTGGGGGAGTTTTGGTGAAACAGTTCTGCACTGCCTTATTCCCGAGGCAAATTAGACGTCAACTTTATTCCCTCAATATGGAATGTGCTTTTGATAATGATCCGATTGATGAAGGCGCAGCGTTACTTCGCCGAGAATTTAATATTCGCAGATAATATTCGCATCATCAGACCATAGATGTACTGGCATTTGCAGACACCTTCCTTTTTGAGCGGTTCCGTTTTACTGCAGAGACCATTATGTACATCCACAGTTTAATCACTCTGTACATTAGCAACATCAACATTCCTCGTACTCTTCATCCTAGATGAATATGTTTCAGTATATTTAAACTACCAACTAGCAAGATCTTTGGAGTGTTGCCTACTTACAAGGTCTGTTGTGGCATGAGGGGGTCCAGCAGGCAGAGAGCACCATCACAATCTGTTGGGTGACAAAAACAAAGACATGATGGGGAAATAAAGATGAAGAGAAATAGGCTTAAAGAGATATATAGGCCTCGGCATATTATATATTATGAAAGAAGTGGTATCTTGAGGGGTGAGGTCTGAAGAGGAGCTCCTCCAGGGATTCCCTCAGCCACTGGCCTCCCAACATTCTGGCTTAGGGCTCCTCTGCCTCTGTTAAAGGTGGAGGTGCTGGGCCACCACCCGTTTTACATCTGCCTTCTTTCTGTTGGCTGAGTAAAGTCTGCGTTAGTTGAGCCTGAGTTATTTGACAGCACATGATATGGGTGAGAAGACAGTTATGTGTTTGAAAACAGCATTATGTTGGGAATAAAACACCTCACAGTCAAATGGCCACTTGATATTTACTGTACAATGTCACACATGATCGACATTACGTTAAGAAATGTATTGATTAACAATTAAATTGGCAGCGGTCTTACCCGATTGGACAATGTTTTTATATTTCACTTTCAGCTGCTGCCAAGAGGCTTCTCCCCCGAGGAATTGCACCTAAAAGAAATAAATTAATAAGCTACCATCAAGCAGTATTCCCTTGCAATAATGTTGTGATGACAAAGACGTTAGAACTTACGCATTCACTTGAGCAGCAATCTTCTTCCACGCCGCCTCCCTCTCTGTAGCAGCCGCTGCAACGTTGCATTTCTTTTATTTAAATATGTTCATATTCGCCATATGATGGATCAATACTTCCTGCTCCACTGGCGTCAAAAACTCCGCCCTCCGCGTCTCAGTTGTCATGGTGACTGGTTGAATCGGGGCTCCATTGATGCGGTCTTGTTAGAGTCGTGGTGCTTAACCCCAGGTGAAACTACTCTGAGTTCATCAAACTGTTCAAAATCCGGCGTCGTGAAACCGAAAACTCCGCGTTTTCTGTCTCAGGGTAACTCAACTCAGAGCTCGGGGTTAAGCTCAGGCTTTTTAAACCTGCTTCGTGAAACGGACCCCAGGATGCAACGTCTGAATGTAACTACCATGTTTTGAAACTGTAGAATCCATTCCAGTGGTTCACTTGGTGACGTTTGAATCTTGGTCATAGGTTGTTGTTGTGGGAGCTCCTCTCAGGAAAAGTTCATGCACATCCTCCGGTAGCAGAGCTTCATGTTCAGAAACTCTGCAGACCAAAGCAATGGTTTGACTTGATCAGCGTTAGCCCCGCCCACTGAGTTTGATGGGTGAGTTTGACAGATAAAATTAATTCATGAAGCCGTGCAACACCGGACCATGACATAATTAAATACATCAGGAAATAATTATATATGTTTTTACATAAAATTATTTCATATTTTAATGAATTAATGACACATTTATATATTTAATTCCAATTTTAATGAATTAATGACTCATTAAATTAATTATTTAATGGCATATTTAATTATGTATTTATTCCGTAGCAAGCTTG
The DNA here is from genome assembly GCF_963422515.1 of Blennius ocellaris. NCBI lineage: Eukaryota > Metazoa > Chordata > Actinopteri > Blenniiformes > Blenniidae > Blennius > Blennius ocellaris. Next base: position 29,958,469 of record NC_137652.1, on the reverse strand, counting down.
AGAAGCAGTTCTATGTATACTCACAAGCTACAATTGTCACTGTTGGCACTTGATTCAGTTCATAGTTACACACGACATGTGCCATCATCTCCATTTATTTGTATTGTACCCGAGTTCTTTTTGTTTGCATTGACATTCAGTATAAATAAAAGATGAACAGCAAAGCATCTTAAGAATCTCATGTCAGCAAGCAGTGTGACGCCCAGCGTCAGCCTCAGCTGGACTGTGTAATCCAGCCAGCTATTTTTCTTTCCCATTCTAAGTGCAGTCTCCAAGGCTCCCGGCGTTCACCTCCGGCTTGCTTCTCCTTTTTGTTTGCCGCCGCACGGTTGATGGGCCGACCCTGTGAACCCACGCTGATTGTTTCGCGCTGTTAAGTGCCTCCTGATTGTGGGTGGAGCCGAGTGTCGATAATGTCTCCCAGATTCTCCTGCTGTCACCCGCTTAACACACACACACACACACACACACACACACACACACACACACACACACACAGAGTTTGCCTTCTGTCTGCACCGTAAACATTTTAGCGATTCGCTGATGCTTGCTGACAGTTTCCTGATGTTCCGTGGAAACGGCGTCACTGATGAAACATGTCAAGTGTTTTCTGGTGTGTTTATGTTGGAGGCTGACACTGAGGAAATGGTTCGACCTGCATCTTCACTTCGACTGAGTGTCCTCGCCACGTCAAGCATGAAACTTTGTTTAGTTTATTTATTTTTTTCAACAATAGAGAATTATTTTTGGTATGAATGCAACAGAAATTCTTCAACGTGTAACGTAGCTTCACACGTTTTCCCACTCGGGTCCTTCCTCCGCTCACCTCCATGACCTTTCTCTCCTCTATGGCGACACAAGCTCTCAACAGATGGCCGACCGCCACATGGTGAGTGACGATTTTTGTCAAAGAAGTGAAAACAAACCAGGTTCCCCACTCAAACCTTCCTCTTATCTTCGGCCCTCTGTTCTCGACTCCAGTTTCTCTAACTTTCTGTTGATTACAGAAAAAGAAGCCTGGCTTGTCCCGAAAGCCTCTGAAGGGCTGTTTGTTGGCAGGAAAACGTGTTTTCTTTCAGGTATTTCACTTTGTAGATGGAACATAATGGGCTTTTTGAAATCTTTTTGAAATCCCAGATGTTGCGGGCTATATCAGGGGTGTAAAACTCATTTTAGTTCAGGGGCCACAAACAGAACTGGCAAACTAGTACCATGATGACCTTAAATTAAAACTTTAAAGTTTTTCTTGATTGAGGCGCAGAGTTCCATATGTGGTGAAAATGTCTATATTTCTACAAAAGCAATGAATTACTCTTGAAAATCTCTTCGTTCTCAACTTAAAGCCACATACAATGAAAAGTCAAAAAAACTTCTCCTCTAGCTGTTGCATTCTGCATGTTTTTACAAACTCGCAATAAGCACAAGCGTTGTTGTGATTCATGAGCCGCGCAACAAGGTCACAACAAACAAACCAGGAAACAAGACATTTCCCAGCAGCGCTGATGTAGAACTGACTGAAACTCCGTGACTGTTTTGTCATGCCTCCGACCTCTGAGGTAGTTTTCTACAGCTCCTCCAGCCTCATCTCAACCGGGGACTCCAGTCATGGCAGGACTGCATCACCGGAAGTTCCACAAACATTTTTTTCATTGAAAATATGGGGTTATATTTGTGCCAAAATTCTAAGCGAGCGATGGGAAAATTTGAGCGCAAAAAAATTAATTGTGCAAGCACACTAATAACATTTTGAGGAAATATTTAAATTGCGCAAAGACAAACTTGAGATTGCACGCTCAAAAATCATTTCTGCGCTCAGATTCTTCCTCTGTGCTCAACCTCTCTCTCTCTCTCTCGCTCAACCTCTCTCTCTCTCTCGCTCGCTCAAATCTCTCCAGGTCCGCTCAAGTCCTGCTGTGCGCTCGCTCAAAATGTGCAAAGCCCAAATGTGACAGACACGGTTGTCCACCAATCACAGACATTCGGGGCGGGTGTTGAACTCTGATTGGTTACTTCGGATTCTGGAAGTGCCTCATAACCAACAAAGAAGAAAAAGAAGAAGAAGAGGGAAAAACAAACTGCGGGGGAAAACATGTTGTAATCCAGGATCATTATCTTTAGTTTTCCTTATTTCTGTTTTCCTTCGCAGTTTGTTTTTCCCTCTTCTTCTTCGTCGGTTATGAGGCACTTCCAGAAACCAAAGTAACCAATCAGAATTCAACGCCCGCCCCAAATTTCTGTGATTGGTGGACAACCGTGTCTGTCACATTTGGGCTTTGCACATTTTGAGCGAGCGCACAGCAGGACTTGAGCGCGGACGTGGAGAGATTTGAGCGAGCGAGAGAGAGAGAGGTTGAGCGAGAGAGAGAGAGGTTGAGCGAGAGAGAGAGAGGTTGAGCGCGAGAGAGAGAGGTTGAGCGCGAGAGAGAGAGGTTGAGCGCGAGAGAGAGAGGTTGAGCGCGCAGAGGAAGAATCTGAGCGCAGAAATGATTTTTGAGCAATCTCAAGTTTGTCTTTGCGCAATTTAAATATTTCCTCAAAATGTTATTAGTGCGCTTGCACAATTAATTTTTTTGCGCTCAAATTTTCCCATCGCTCGCTCAGAATTTTGGCACAAATATAACCCCATATTGAAAACAAATAGAACCAATCCAAATCTAGTGTAACGACATGAAGCGGTTGTGTACTCCTGCACATAGCGTGAATGAAGGAAGATGCCAGATGTCAGTGATTAGCTCTTTTAATCATTGAATGTTTGCAGACATTGACTAATCGTTGCAGCCCCAGTATTAATATGAGTTCATCAATCTGCTGCAGGCTTCCAAACTGAATAAAAACGGAACCCGCATTTCTCCAGAGCCTTCGCCGAGACGAGGTCAGCATGGCCACTATTTTAGGCTCATTTGATGGTCTGAGGCGCAGCGCTGCACTCTGGGGCTTCACCGTCACAGATCTCATGGAAACATGGTTTGGAGGTCTGTTTATAGAAACGGCTGAGCAGAGATGGAGCGGGAGCCTAAATGGTCCCTGTGTCGTCTTCTCTATGTGAAATATTGTGTGAAAATACATGTTTTTGGCTGCTTACATTTTTTTCTGTTAATCCGCTAATATATTGTGTATTGCAGGAGAATGAGTGTTTTTAAGATGACGAATCTCAAGGGAACTTTTACATCTCATGTTAAGGTAAGTTATCATGCACTCCTAAAAGGCACGACTCCTTTTTCTTCATTTGGCAACTTTATTTTTTTCCAATATTTTTTCGATTTCCTCTTCACAGCAGCCGGCAACACAAGTTACATTCATCATAATCACGATATTCAAAACAGATTAGTGTCATGCTGTCACAATATTTTTAAAGTTAGGTTATTAAAGATACAGTATTTACAAATGAAACCAAGATGTCTGCTCATACAAAACAAATGATGATATTTCCTATAATATTTCCAGGTCACAACACAGAGGGGTGACTTGGTGTTGTCCGCTTGTCTCATGAGGATTCTGATGAATCTGAACCGTGAGAGCAAGATATGCTGTGAACAGGTTTAGTGACTGAGAGATGAAGAGAAGTGTTTCAGATATAGAAATATGAACTTCTGATAAAGTTACATTTTCTTGTTACCAGCGACACGCCGTCATGTGGCTGTGTGCACTTCACCCCAGCGGCTGGTTTCAACCCCACCCCCACCCCACGCTGCTCACACACACACACATTTTCAGTTTCCAATAGAAGCCACCTCTACACCATCTGCTCCTTTTATTCATCCAAGCCTTCGGCCCCGAGCCTCGCAGCAAAGGTCAGTGTGTGTGTGTGTGTGTGTGTGTGTGTGTGTGTGTGTGTGTGTGTGTGTTGTGTGTGTGTGTGTGTGTGTGTGTGTGTGGTGTTGTGTGTTCAATCAGTACACAATGATCCAGCTGGACACTAAACACAACTTCAAACAACCCCTTGAGACCTTACACCTCCACCAGAGCAGCGGCATCTTTCCAGAATGGTTGAAGGGGCATTGGGGGGTGAAAGAGGAGGAGTTGGAATTCGTGATTTTAAACTTGTATTGATATTGATCAATTCTTTTTTTTTTTTTTTAATACACTCGAGGTTCTGATCAACCACAGTCTCAAGCCTAAAAACTTTGTTAATGTCTGTTTGTCTCCAAGGAGTGATTCTGGTTCTCACTCTCATTGATTTCTGAAAGGAAGGATCAGTGTGGGTGGCTGGATTTTCTCTTGTGTGTGTGTGTGTGTGTGTGTGTGTGTGCGTGCGTGCGTGCGTGTGTGTGTGTCTCATGGCTTGCTCCATTGTATTTCAACTCCAACAGGAGGTAGAAGCTTGCAAAACATGCAGTAACTCCAATACACTCTCTGTTCTCTTCCTGTTGTTGTCAGTTGATCTTAAATACACCCTGCAAAGTTTTTGAAAGCAGAAGTCTAACTAAATATTATCCCAAGCTGTATTTTAGGCATCATGCAGTACTTTCCCACCTGGTGTGATGACTTTATAACGCTTCAGTGTATTACAGAACTTTTAAGGTTTTCCGATTAGAAAAGCGTCAAAGAACTCCGGCTGGCAGCTAAAAGTGTCAATGCTTGTACAGATGTTTTTTATTCATAGTCGTTTTATGAGAAACATGGTTTCAGGTAACAAAGGATGATTTTGTTACAATACCATGAGGAACCATTGATGGTTAAAAACTGCAAGGAAATGTGTTAAAATCACGTTTCAAGCTAGTGTCTTCATATTCATAGTGAAAATAGTCCAGTATAAATCTTTTTAATGATTACAGCTCCCAGATGTTTAAGGAAACAAGATTTGCATTGTAACAACACATCAGCAGTAGGGTAAAACTAATCCCAGCTCATGTTCCCTATGAGTGGTTGAACAATCCAACGCTGGTAAATTCAGCTTCACAATGAGAGGAAGAGGATCGAAGGATCAAAAAGTTGCTCTTCAATACTTCTCCGCTTCTCCTCACCAACTCTCACCAGTAAGTTACTGTATAATGACGATGTGATCAGAGGTACTGAAAATGTCTTTTTAAAAACACTCCAACTCAGTGAGAAAATGCAACATTTCAGAAACGTGCGTTTTTGAAAAGTTGCATTTTTCCCTGTGTTCACTGAGGGAATCTAGTTGTTTTCGAAAAGTTGGACCCCCTCGAACCCGAACTTTAACTCAAAATTCTGCATTTTTCATCGTTTCCACAAAGTCAGAGTGTTTTTTGAAAGTTGGACCTTCTGAGCCATTTTACAAATGTTTAGTTTTCAGTGACTTTCTGCAAAGCAGAGGCTTGCAAAGCACAGAGGTATTTTCACCTGTGGAGCTTGGATTAAGTGGAAGCAAAAAACACTGAAAACTAAAGTAACATTTCACATCTCACTTGTTAATCTTCCAACCCTACATCATGTCACTTGCATGAAAATTCTGCCGAAATCACATTGTTCCAAAATGAATTCATGTAGAAAATCCGATTGATTTATAAGTGATTTATAAGTAAACATAAAAAAACACACGGTTTTTGCTACGTCCTTTTATAAGAGCTCGGAGATGAAGAGGAAAACCAACCTGAGGGTCCATTTGGGAGCAAAGTGACGTGGACTTTGATGTGTCACGTCACATTTAGTGAGAGGATTTATAGCTCCCATCTGGCAACCATCTTAGCAGGAGTCCAGTGAGCGAGGAAAGTGTTGCTCTCATTCCTCCTTTGACCGATGAGGAGGAGGAGGAGGAGGAGGAGGAGGAGGAGGAGTCCTGCCATGTTTTCACAGACAGGTCATAAATTGGTGACACAAGGAGGAGGAGACTCGTCTTGTGATTTAAATGATTTAAAGGCTCAGCAGTAAAAAAACCAAACGTGATCTGAGTGACAGCAAAGTTTATGAATAAATGTGTCACTGAACGTAGTCAAAGTTACTGCCCTGGATGATGACTTTAAATCACCCGTATGAATAAAGATTGTAGCTGACACATAAAGATATAGTTTTATATTTATGATCATTGTTTTGAAGTTCATAACCTTTTTGCAGTAATGGAAGCAGCTTCACCGCATTATTCTTCCTTGTTTCTCCAGTCTAGATAAACATGGCCTCCAACTCAGAACTCTCACTGATTAATGGCTCTCATTTCACTGATGCTAAATTCTACTCTATGTCAGTGTTTCTCCTGCAGTGAATCACAAAGGAGCGAACAGACGAGAAACCAAGTTTCTTTGAAATGAGACACGATTAAAGCAATTGAAACAGAAATGTGTTTCTCCACCTGTCACAGACATGTTTGCTCAGTCTGCTTTCATTTATGTCAAGTACAGTAAGTACAACCAGGACAACGTTTTGGTCTTTACCAAGTTGAAACACCCCAATCAAATATCAACAAAGAAAAACAGGATGCATTCACGCGTGTATGTCCAGGGCCATCCCTGTTTATTGAGTGTTTTTGGCCACAGTGTCTGATGTAATACATCTAAACCAGCGTAATGTATGTTTGAAACTAAAAAGCTGCAACCGCGGTTTTCCAATAAATACTATCATATGTGGTTCTCTGTGTGTTCATACATGTGTGTGGGTTCTGGCTTCTGTATTCCTCAGAGTCTGGCTGGCATGACTCTACACACAGTTTTCTTCCTAAATATTCTCAATATGTGGACGGAGCGGCTGCTGAGCAGAAGCTGTGAAAACAAGCCAAGTGACAGACAAACAGAATAAAATGACTGGTAATTTTAGAAGAGGCAAAAAAAAAGTAATACAAAACACAGGAAGAGAAATAAAAACAGATTAAATGCACAAATTGTGGGAAAGGAAAATCCAAAGAGAGAAATAAGTTGCAATAAGAAAAGATAGTTTGTTGGGAATCTGTTTTTGTAATATCTGTTAGACTTACAGCTAAACGTTTCATATAAGTTGTGATTCTTATAATACTTACATTTAACCCATTTCTCTTTAAAGGAACAACAGAGCAAACGGACAACATTCAACACATTTCTGATGTTTTTGTTTTAATATTTCCCATAAATGTTAAAAATCTGTCATGTTCCACATATGCCACGTGGGCATTTAGAGTAAATATAATTCTCATCAATAATCAAAAATACGTCACAATTATTTCTGTGTTTTTACACAGATTTTCATTTCTATTTCCATTTTCACGACATTTGTTAAAATGAGGATTTTGATTATTTGGTTTAACAACAAATTATCTTTTAGATTTGTTTTATACAACAAAATAAGTAAACTAATGAGTATAGTTCCATGTGTTACGGTCATATGTCACAAGTTTTGACAAGCGAAAAGAGAACAATATGTAAGTTAATTTAAAAAGAGACAAAATACTGACATCACTGTTAGTATTAGAAATACAAGAACATCACCTATACTGATAATCAGTATAGGTGATAACTATTTTTTCCAGTTTAGTATTTTCTTTAATGTACCTTTGAAAAGGCAAGTCACGAAAATAGTCAATAGTGTTGAGACTGAAAATTATAAACAGCTTCATCAGTTATGTTTAAAAAGGTCACATAAAGTGTATAAAGAAGCATCTTCTTGGCTGATTGTAATATTTAACCAGGCACCGGTCTTGTGTTACCATAGCAACGTAAACATACCAACCACTTGTTTGGCGAGCAGTTGGAAATAAAATACCATTTCTAAAAACAAGCTTGGTCCATTGAACACCAGACTGCTGGCTGCAGCACAAACACTCAGGCTGCCATTGTGGCTTTTTGCGCCGTGGAGAGAGAAAGCCGTGCCCACCTGTCTGGGTGGGGGGTCCAGCGGGCGGCAGGGGAGTGGGGGGGGGGGGGGGGGGGGGGACTCACACCGACACCGGCCGTCCAATCTGCCAAGGTCACGACAGAGTGGAGATCTGGCCTCATTGCACCGCAGTGGTCTGATTGTGTGTGTCCATCAAGACGTGCTGTGAATTCCTGCTCTGGGGAAAACATTGTGTGCGTGTGTGCGTGTGTGCGTGTGTGTGTGTGTGTGCGTGTGTGTGTGTGTTGTGTTGTGTTCAAGTTGTGTGTGTGCCAAATCTAACAGACTCACCCCTGATGTGCCAGGCATACATCCCATTAAGGCTTCAGAACACATAAGCAATTTACATCACAAAGACAACGTCCTTCTCATTTGGCTGTAAAGGTTTCACACCAAATTGTTTCATTGAAATAAAGAAATGTATTAAAACGTGGAGAATTGAAAGAAATAAAAGGGGGATCCAAACAAAGTGTTGCTGTTTGCAAAATTTTTACTTCTAAAACAAAAATGTAATATGCTTTTTGAATCATATACTTTGTTGCTCCATCCCCTGCCATAGACCTTTTTCACACTTCCACGTCTAAAACCGGATGTGGGGATAACCAGCATCCGGTGGCTATCGGTTTAGCATTGGACAGTGACACTCATGGCTAATTCTCCACGCACTTGTTGTTGTATTCCTAGTTGCTCTTGTGCTGCAAGAAAACAACCTTACCTCTCTTACCACGCCTTTCCTACGGACTGTTATTTAAGTTAACAATTTATAACCTAAATTCAAAGTGGAAATGAATATCCACCAAATCAAAACATGAATGTTTGCTAAATATTTAGATAATACATGTTTTGTAATGGACACATCCACCAGGTTTTAATGTATATTACCTGCTCACCCGATAGTGGTAACCTTGACAAAAAAGCATTTTTAAAACACGTTACATTTCCAGTGACACATGCAGAGACTGAAGATGCATAAGTTGACCAAGTGTGGGCACAAAGCACATGTTGGGAAGACTGAGCTCCGTCATAGGAGGAGCAGGAAAGTGTGGAGCCAGGTGGTGCAGCATGATGCCACCGCAGGACTTATCAGGTGGGCACTGGTAGGACATCGGTGAGCCCCGTGGCACCGGGCCACATCTGGATGGGACCAACTCCAGAGTTGAGAGGACATGTAAAACAAGAGCCATGAGTGGTTGGGACTGCAGTTGGAGTAGTTTTTCCTCCTGATGCCAAGATGTCGGGATCAGGAAGTGGTCCTACAAACACACGAGGGACATCATCACAGTAAGTTATGATAAAATAAACATTACAAGCATAAAAATATTACCAACCAATAAATTCTACCTGTGTGAGCTCTGTACAGCTGGACTGAAGACATCATTTTCCGATGGATCCCCTTACAAGAAATAAACAAATACATATGTCAAATAAATAAAAGGGACAGGTGAGCAATTTGGTAGGACATGGATGGATAGATTTGTGAGAGTTAAGATTTGTACTTAAATTACTAAAACTACAAAGGAGATTGTCATATGCTAAATGGTATTACAAAAGGGGAAAAAAAAAGGTTCAACTTTTTGTTTCACCTGTGTTCTTGGTCTGTGCCATCTTTGCAGCTCACTTGTGCAGGCCAGTGCAGGAGGAACAGTTGGAGCTGCGAGGAGTGTGCTGTCTGATAAAGGAGGGAACTACATGGTTGCAAAAGCCTTTAGCAGCTGCACAACTACAGGAAAAGGCCAACAACTCAGCCTTATCAACACCCAGTCACATCTAAAACAGATACGTGTTTTTAGCACATATAGAAATTGATACTTGTTGAAGCATAATTAGCTTTAATTAAGTAATATAATCATGTTTGAAGATGAACTGTAACTGTAGCAGAAGAGAAGACAGTCTGTACTGCAACCACAGCAGAAGAGAAATAGAAGCTCTCAGTCATACAGGAGTTGTCCATTGTACATGAAGGTTCTTCAGCTGGCATCAACAGGAACTCAAACTAATGAACATGAGCCAAAAGACTCTCTGACCGTTTCAAACCTGCAGTCTGTGAGGTTCCTCATTGTTCCTCATGGACCTGAAGCATCCAGCTCTGACCGCTACCTGTCCCTCCCTCCACAATACTTGATACTAGAAGCATGCAGAAGCAAAGCAGGGTTAAGGTGAACATCTGGCATCATCATCATCATCATAACTAATATCTAGCACATTCTCGTTCACATATTAATAGCAAACACATCAGAATGTTAACATATCATTTCAAAGTCTATATCATGCCTCTATTAAATACATCAAATAATTTGGCACACTAAATTAAGACTTCTTAATCACGATGTTATGTACATCATATGTTGTAGCTAGCGGTTAGCTCGCTCAGCTACGTCTTTTCTTACCTTGATAGCGATGGATATATTCTTCATGGAAGAACTTATACCCCTTTTCAAGTTTGTTTGTTTGTGAATTCGCCGCTGCGATTGCCTCCGCATCGGCGAATGAAAAAGCTGGCAAGTCAAAGAGCGCTGATGAAAAAAACACGGTCCATTTTCAATGAGAGCGGCACAAACAGGAAGTGACTTATCCCCACGAAGCGCTATTTCCGGTTGTCGGGAAAAAGGTCCACTGGCTCGCTCAGCTTCAGCCTGAGACTGAGAGAAACTCTACTGGTGAGTCAGAAATGGAGCCTTCGATCGCCCACATGTCATCGGTGTACGGACGACTCATCCACAAAACTACAACCATGGACGACTCATACATGAGCCTGATTGATTTGAAAGATTTCAAAGTACACTCATGGACATTGGTAGCATGTCGAGGCCTTAAACAAGGACCATGTGACTCCAGCTGGAGAAATGTATGTCTATGCCTCGAGAGTCCCCCTTGAGGAAAAGGGGATAACTGCAGGTCTAGAATCGTTCACTGTGATTGGCCCACATTGGAGCACAGGAAGTGGACCACAGGAAGTGGAGCACAGGAAGTGGAGCACAGGAGGCAGTTCACAGGAAGTGGAGCATCCACTGTGTGAATCCTGAGAGAAAATATCAAACAGTGACTTTTGTGTTTTAGTCTGGATCTGAGAATGCTATGGACCACCTGATGAGCCGACCTCAGCGATACAATTGGAGCATAAACATGTAAAAGCTCACATAAATAACGAGGTGCCGACTTACTTAACACCTTAAAAACAAGTAATAACATTTTACAGGAAGTGAAGCTTAAACTGGAATGATGTGCTCATGTTTGTCGATGAAGAGACGTCTGATCAAGACCAATGTAGAGGGAGGAGCAGTCGTCCAGATAGAATTAAAGTTATTCATTTTTTTGCAGTTAAAACGTAAAAACAAAATATATTTTGTTACATATATGGGAGACAGTGTTATGACACCACGTTGCCATCACAACAGGCTAATGAGGTCCAACCCTTGCAATCAACTCGCAACATATTTTAAACACTTTTGAGAAAAAAAGTGATATTTTCTAACATGAATATTCAACTTTTAAATCAACAGCCACAGTATTGTGAGAGAATAAGTCTGAAATACCACGGGATTAGCCCAACTTTAACTCTGTAACACAAAATGTTTTGCTCGTATGAAGTTATGTGATGCAGGAAAAATCTGTCTTAACTGTGTTTATTAAATCTCAGAATGAGGAAGAATGATCATTTTGACATCTGGTTACTTTATAGTAGAAATGTGTCTGCTTTTTTAGTGGTTTGAACAGTATCTCTGCAAATGAATGAATGAGTCTTTGCCTCAAAGACTCAGATCTGATTGGTTTCTTTTAAATGAAAGAAAGTTAACAATCTACATGACGAACACCTTCAAAAGTCAGAGTTACAGCATGTGTTTTGTACTTTCAGTCAAAGTGCTTGCCTAATGATTTATTCAATGATTTGAGGAAACTGTAATATTCAGCAACTATGTTGAGAACTTACAGACATAAAACAGGCCCATGGCAACGAGAAGGGGAAATAAGCAAATGGCAAAAACTGACTGGCTTTTTTTTATTTTGCTTGTTTTTTCTGTCTTCAATTATGCAGCAATTACCCACTTCAATTGTTTTTTTTTACTTTATTCACATGGTTGATTGTGTTATTTTTCTTTGCTATCATTTGATAGCGGTCAGGCTGATGCTTTTGGCCAAAATGTTCTTCAGCTTCGTGCCGTTTGATGGTTGAGAAAAATGTCCCTGATCATTTATCACCGCAGTGACAGCTTAATTACACTGACATATAAATATGATGAAGAAAATATGAACAGGATGCACTCTAATGTTATTGGAAGAATTTTTCTCTATGCTTTGTAAGAATTCTTGCCACATATAGTCGACGTATTTAGACTTATTTGCATGCCATCCTACCTGCATGTCTGCAGTCACTGTGAATTCACGGTATGTCCCGTCCAATTAGACTGGTGAGGCCCCTCCTTTATGAGGCTCCTGCTCTCAGCATGTCTCCAAGAGGACAACCAGTCCACGTTAAAAACACACTTCAATGTGGAAACCAAAGGGCACAAGCTCTCCAGTCCGCCCTCTCTTTTCTCAGCATCCTATAGTATAAACAGCAAATACATGTCCTGCCCCACACAGGGGCTGAAACTATGGCAACAGGGTCACATACAAACCCTGTTCCTGACAAATATATGAAGGACGAGGCAGGTTCAATGTGGTTGTTGAGGAGGAGGAGGAGGAGCGGGGGGGGGGCTGTTTGTTGTATCAGAACAGCATCTATTCAGTGTCATTTGGTGTGTTGCCAGATTCTCTCCTCGAGCAGACAAACTGGATTAGTCATTGCGAGGTTTGGGTAAGTTCTTGTTTTTCCTCATAAATGTCAGCTTAGCAGAGCTGGAAAGTTCAAACACATTCAGGACGTTACTACTTCCAAACGAGACTTTTATCCAGGTGGAAATGCCTTCATCATGACTCTCATGTGCTGTACATGGAGGGGAAACACATTCAATGGATTCAATCTTCTCTTATGTCCGGAATTTTTGTTACTTTGAGACCAAACTGCCTCAATGTCTAATTGTTCCTACACTGGTGTCCAATGCCGTATTGTGTGTGTGTGTGTGTCAGGGTTAGTGGGACTCAATTGCACGGCAGACAAGAAGCTCAGTTCAAAACTGTTTAAAATGAAAACATCGGCAGAAGCGAAGTCAGGCAGTCCAAGGTGAAAACCAGCACAGGTGATTGAGAAGGAAATCCAGGAGAAGTCGGGCAGGCAGGAGAACACAAAACACAAAAGCAACATGAGGACGGGTACGACTGGTGTGAGAACGCAGACGAACTGGCAACCAGAGCTACAAGAGAGAGGAACTAAATACAAACACTAATGACAATTACCAACAGCTGTGACCAGGAGGAGGAAGCAGGAGAACACAGGGGGCGGAGCTAAGGGGAACACAGGAGGGGAGGAGTGAAAACTCTCAGGAAGGGAGGGCTGAGTGAGAGAAGGATCGTGACAGTGTGTGTGTGTGTGTACTGAGAATTGGATGTATTTATAGAGACAAAAAAAAAGTCCACGTAAGAAAAATCATCACAGTTAAAGTCTTGTACTTTAGCAGTCGTCAGGTTTATCAGCAGTGCGACGTGTAGATTTCATAAAAGCAGGTCCAACATGAAGTTAAGTTTCATTCTCCAGTGAACCAGAGGTGGAAGCTGCTAAAACATACAGTCCATTAGAAGAATGGACTTTATGTCCGGTATTATCCTGAGTACCGGGCCTTCAGTAAACAACTAAACAAAGTTATCAGAATTAAGCTATTAGCATTTGTTGAAATATGCTCTCATGTGTTTGGATTTGTTATTGTTTACATATGATGTCATGGCAACGCTCATTGATCATGTGACTGATTGATTGCTGATTTGACACACGTGTGAAAATAAAGATGGTGTGCCCGAGGTCCGGGCGATCACAAAAAAAGAAAAAGACGTGTGCTGTGTCTATGTCATGTTTAACGCTGTGTTTAAGTGTCGACTCTGCTAACAGCATTTGTGTAGGAAAAAGGGTTTTAATGGAAGTACATGGAAAAGTGGACATGGCTCAGTGTTTTACTTCCTTGTTTCAGTGCAGCACCTTCAACAGAGCCACAGGTTTTCATCTTGGACATCCACGATTGCAGAATGCAGCTGTTTTGATATATGAAATGGTTACTAAAGATAATGAGTGCATGACTTTAGACTTGGACCAGGTTTAAGTTAAGGTTAAAGTTAAGATGAAGCATCAGTCGTTATAGCTGAGTCCTAACATAAGTCTGCACAATACAAATGTCTACAAAAGGCATTAAGAGCAACGTGTGAGCGTTCCCATGAGTAGACCTGGTGACAAAGATGTTGCCTGTTTGCAGCTCCATCAAGCTAATTAATCTAATTATGACATTTCTGACTAATTTATTCGTACTATTTGAAGGATATTTAATGCATGCCATTTGTACGACCAGAATTACGTTTATCAAAATGCCTATAATTATCATCATTCCAATAGGTAGTTCTCAGTGATGACGTGTTTTTCTTTCTTCTTTTCAGACGTTTGTTTTGAGAAAAACTTGATTTCAGCAGCACAAGGGTAGCAGGAGGGTTCATACTTTCAGTTTTGATCTGGTCGATAAGTTGGTGCTAAAATACGAAGCTTTCCACATCCCATTGCTCTAAAGTCTGTTCTGATGAATGAACTGGATGATTGTTGAACAACCGGAGGGAATAATTGATTTACTGCTAATGAAGGGAAATCTGCTCATGCTTAATCAACCCCCAACCAGGTGTGTGTGTGTGTGTGTGTGTGTGTGTGTGTGTGTGTGTGTGTGTGTGTGTGTGTGTGTGTGTGTGTGTGTGTGTGTAGGCCAGCTGTTGAGGATCAGTGTGGAAAATGTGTTACGTGATAACAGAAACCCCCCCCCCCAGAAGAACACAACACCTGCCCCTTCCCCGCTTCTCCTGTCCTGCCCCCCCCCCCCCCCCCCCCCCCCCCCCCCACCCCCCCACACCACCCCCATCACACCTCAAACCCTCATTCTTTTCCCATTTCCACCCTCTGCTACACACCAATAAAACATATCAATGCACATTTCCATTATTTGGGTTGTTTTTTTCCCTCCCACTCCCATCCCAGCTCAGTCATTAGATTGTAAATCTTGCATCTACAGTAAACCCGACCTCTCCACAGAGGAATAGTCTTTACTCAACACTTTCGCTTTCTACGGTCCTGCCATTGGGACATTTGCTGCTCTGAAGGATCTTTTCCACGTGTTGATAAATGTGTGTTTACACGCCACATTTCAGGCCTCATGCAGCCCCGGCTGTGATTGTGGACTACTGTTTATCTAGCGGAGGAGAGCCTTTCATCCACTCTGCCGCCATAAAATAAAACCCAGCGTCAGAGTCAAACTGCAGGACAAACACAATAAACTGCAGAGCAATCTCCTAACGTAGATCACAGCAGGAAGGTTGGGGTCCCGCCGTCACATCAGAGATCAGCATTGAGATCAGTCTGTTTGTTTGGGCTCATTTTTACATCAAACACGTGAATAATGTTTAATTTTGAGGTGTGTTTACACCTGCTGACGAAAGATAATTAATGACCACATATCAAAAGTAAACAGTTTAGTTTACTTACAATAAATGATTATGTGTTTGTTGTTTTTGTATGTTCAAATACATTTAAGAGCACGTCGACATTCACGTTTGTTTATTCAGATTCATTATAAACTATGAACATGAGCAGGAAAACAGCTTTTCTTTTTCTTCTGCAAGTCAGCAACAAAACATTTGGATGTTTTTGTTCTCTCACTCAAAACCTCATTCGTTGCTCAATAACCACATCCTCACATCCTGTTGTTATCAAGACTGTGCTTTACAAAGATTAATAGCATTTACAATGCAAAACAAAACCTTTATTACAGCCAATAATCTTTATTTGGTACTTAATCTGAGTACGGAAGGGCATGTGTGGGCCTGATGTTCAGACCAAACGCCTCCTGCTCCTCATCATGTCCCTCGTCATGGTGGCAGTTTGTGTGAGCTCGTCCATCAGGACCGGCTCAGAACAAAGAGCCGGCAGCGTCGCAGCCTGTAACCCTATACACAAGCATGAAACGTTGACCTTTGACCCCACCTGTGATACAAGTGACACTGTTGTCCTGCAGGTCAGAAGTAAACGTACCAAGCGCATTCCCAGGCTCTGCTGCTCACACTCTTGGCGCTGAAACACTCCAGATGCTGAAACACTCCAGACGCTGAGACACTGCTTTTCACACCCGCTGAATTCGATTCTGTCAATCCTGTATATTAAATACTATATTCTGTATATCTGTGATTAAAGCAAACATGAAGTGGAGCTGCACTTTAAAGTGAAGCACATTTCTTAACAATCTCAACTCAACTTTATTCATGAAGCACTTAAAAAAACAACAACAGCTGAACCAATGTGCTATACGTAAATGTGCTAGCAGTAAAACACAATAAACAACAACATGCAATCAAACAAACAAATAAAATGCAAGCAAGTCAAACAGGAGCAGAGTCTCAATCTGGGTTAAAACCCAACAGATTAATAAAAAAAATGAAATAAATAATCCCACAATTAAGCATTTGTATGACAAATGGCTGAAGGTGGTAATTTCCTGTGTTTCCACATTAACGATCAATGAAAGACTATCAGACTATCAGCAGATTTAAATAAGTTTTTCTTTGTAGTTTTCACTTTAACAAAGCTCCTTTCACCACTGAGATCACAAGTGAAGCTGAGCAATAAAATGTACATCAAAATAAAAATGTTTTTAAATGCACTGAAAATCAATTTAGTGCAATTCACTATGTGTCTGTTTTTTAAACTTAAAGTCATTGTGTCAAAGAACCAAACTTTATTATAATTTTTTTCTTTTAATGTTAAGACAATATGTTGTTGGATTCAACTTTAGACATTATATGACATTAAAACAGGATTAGATAACTTTTTTTTTTAAATCATACCATCATCAGCAATATGTTATCAAATAAACGTGATTTTTGTTCTTTACTTTGGATTAAAAATCTGAAATAAATTTAAACAAACAAAAAACCTTTAATAACTAAATTAATATTTTAGTGGTTGCAATATAAATGTCTCAGGAACACACATATTTATCTTCAGATGATTAAAGATGGGCAGCAAAAATCATTTGGCTCACAAAGTAAAGTCACATTATTAAATGAAACGAAACACCAGTGATGATTTTGGTTCAACATGCTGAGCACACTTTGATGGAAAAAAACAAAACAAGTTGTCTCTACCAGACAAGAAGGGAATAATGGACAATCATGGACGTTTAAGAAGGACGTAAAAGCAAACGGGGCTCATTGGATATTATCATAATTTTCTTTTTCCTGATACCAACTTGTATTAGATCAAATTACCCTTTTAATTCTCAAGTCTGTCCGCACACACCCTCTTTTTGTTTCCCTTCTGTTGTAAAAAAAAAAAAAGAAAAAAAAAAAAAGTGAAAACACCAATAAAAAGATTATTTTTTTAAAGAAAAAAACAAGTTCTTCTACAACCTTCCTTTTCTTTAATGTTACTCATTTGTATTAATGTAAATTAACATAAAAACATTTTTTTTGATGATAACTGAACTGAGTACATTTGCAGATCATTTTAAACATTGGCCAAACTTTCATCAACTCATTATTTTAAGTTTCATTTAGTCAGTTATAAGTTTAAATGCAGGAATTTTTTTTTTTTTTATTGTTCTGTTTAGTTTATAAACTTTACTAACCTATAATTATTCATCTTAACAAGCCTGGATATTGTACAGATATGATTGTTCGTATTTCTACTCAGTTAAAACATGATTTACTGAATCCATACTATTCTCAAGTTACCTATACTCAAATCAAATCAGAAGAGATGTTTATAATGTGTAACTTATTAAAATTGTGAGTGTCCTCAAGTGTCATCAGGTTTTATAGTACGGTGATCGCTATTGGGAAAATGCAAAAAGAAGCAGAGTACGGTCTTTATAATACCAACAGGATACCCAACTCCTTGTTTGAATAAATAAAATGGAATTTTCTCTGGACTCATTTATTTACGTTGATGTCGTCATACCTCAGCTTTTTCTCCTCAACGTTATTGGCCCTGGTGCGGGACTCTGGCTGACAGTAAACACATTCTCTATTTTAGAGAAGAGGCCTCAGACTCTCTCAGCATGCCGCCACTGCTCCGGCCTGTAAACTGCAGGGAGCTGGTTCAGTGGACAGATTGACAGACAGGCTTTTATAGATGCTGCTGCTTGTGGAGGTGGAGGTAGATGGTGGTAGATGGAGGTAGATGAAGGTAGATGATGGTGGTAGATGATGGTAGATGGTGGTAGAAGATGATGGTAGAATGGAGGTAGATGGTGGTAGATGGAGGTAGATGATGGTAGATGGAGGTAGATGATGGTAGATGGAGGTCGATGGTGGTGGATGGAGGTATATGAAGGTAGATGATGGTAGATGGTGGTAGAAGATGGTGGTAGAATGGAGGTCGATGGTGGTAGATGATGGTGGTAGCTGGTGGTAGATGATGGTAGATGGTGGTAGAAGATGGTGGTAGAATGGAGGTAGATGGTGGTAGATGATGGTGGTAGAATGGAGGTCGATGGTGGTAGATGATGGTGGTAGCTGGTGGTAGATGATGGTAGATGATGGTGGTAGAATGGAGGTAGATGGTGGTAGAAGATGGTGGTAGAATGGAGGTCGATGGTGGTAGATGATGGTGGTAGCTGGTGGTAGATGATGGTAGATGGTGGTAGAAGATGGTGATAGAATGGAGGTAGATGGTGGTAGAAGATGGTGGTAGAATGGAGGTCGATGGTGGTAGATGATGGTGGTAGCTGGTGGTAGATGATGGTAGATGATGGTAGATGGTGGTAGAAGATGGTGGTAGAATGGAGGTAGATGGTGGTAGAAGATGGTGGTAGCTGGTGGTAGATGATGGTAGATGATGGTAGATGGTGGTAGAAGATGGTGGTAGAATGGAGGTAGATGGTGGTAGAAGATGGTGGTAGAATGGAGGTCGATGGTGGTAGATGATGGTGGTAGCTGGTGGTAGATGATGGTAGATGATGGTAGATGGTGGTAGAAGATGGTGATAGAATGGAGGTAGATGGTGGTAGAAGATGGTGGTAGCTGGTGGTAGATGATGGTAGATGGAGGTCGATGGTGGTGGATGGAGGTAGATGATGGTAATCATCTACCTCCATCCACCATAATTTACCTCCACCTCCATGATGGTGGTAGATGGAGGTGGATGATGGTAGATGGAGGTGGTAGATGATGGTAGATGGTGGTAGATGGAGGTAAATGATGGTGGATGGAGGTAGATGATTACCATCATCTACCTCCATCCACCATCATTTACCTCCATCCTGTTCCGGCCGAGAGCCGGTGCGTGGGGCTTGAACCCAGAAGCAGACCAGGAAGCAGAGCAGGTGCAATTAGCAGTGGATTTATTGTGAACCAGGACCGGGGAGAAGAGGAAGTGGAGACTCCAGGATGCAGAGTACGCAGGCGGAAGGACGACAGCAGGGAGGTGCTGCACGGCGAGGAGGCTGGCCGAGGACGCTTGGAGAGGGAGTCGTGGAATGTCTTCACTCCTGTTACTCCTCCAAGAGACATAATCTTCTGGCACCGGACCTCCTACCTGCAGGGTTTAAGATGTGGGAGCAATCAACCAGTTGATTACCTGCAGGAGCGTCAATGAAGGCGGATCCGGTGCTGGAGCGAGGTGTGGATCCTCACACATCCACCATCATTTACCTCCACCTCCATGATGGTGGTAGATGGAGGTGGATGATGGTAGATGGAGGTAGACGGAGTGGACGGATTGACTGACGGGCTTTTATAGATGCTGCTGCTTGTGGAGGTGGAGGTAGATGATGGTGGTGGATGGAGGTAGATGGTGGTAGAAGAGGTAGATGGTGGAAGATGGAGATAGATGTGGTAGATGGTGGTAGATGGAGGTAGATGGTGGTAGAATGGAGGTAGATGGTGGTAGAATGGAGGTCGATGGTGGTAGATGATGGTGGTAGCTGGTGGTAGATGATGGTAGATGATGGTAGATGGTGGTAGAAGATGGTGGTAGAATGGAGGTAGATGGTGGTAGAAGATGGTGGTAGCTGGTGGTAGATGATGGTAGAAGATGGTGGTAGAATGGAGGTAGATGGTGGTAGAAGATGGTGGTAGAATGGAGGTCGATGGTGGTAGATGATGGTGGTAGCTGGTGGTAGATGATGGTAGATGATGGTAGATGATGGTAGATGGTGGTAGAAGATGGTGGTAGAATGGAGGTAGATGGTGGTAGATGATGGTGGTAGCTGGTGGTAGATGATGGTAGATGGAGGTCGATGGTGGTGGATGGAGGTAGATGATGGTAATCATCTACCTCCATCCACCATAATTTACCTCCACCTCCATGATGGTGGTAGATGGAGGTGGATGATGGTAGATGGAGGTGGTAGATGATGGTAGATGGTGGTAGATGGAGGTAAATGATGGTGGATGGAGGTAGATGATTACCATCATCTACCTCCATCCACCATCATTTACCTCCACCTCCATGATGGTGGTAGATGGAGGTGGATGATGGTAGATGGAGGTAGACGGAGTGGACGGATTGACTGACGGGCTTTTATAGATGCTGCTGCTTGTGGAGGTGGAGGTAGATGATGGTGGTGGATGGAGGTAGATGGTGGTAGAAGAGGTAGATGGTGGTAGATGGAGATAGATGTGGTAGATGGTGGTAGATGGAGGTAGATGGTGGTAGAAGAGGTAGATGGTGGTAGATGGAGGTAGATTGAGGAAGATGGTGGTAGAAGAGGTAGATGGTGGTAGATGGAGGTAGATTGAGGAAGATGGTGGTAGAAGAGGTAGATGGTGGTAGATGGAGGTAGATTGAGGAAGATGGTGGTAGAAGAGGTAGATGGTGGTAGATGAAGGTAGATTGAGGTAGATGGTGGTAGATGGAGGTAGATTGAGGTAGATGGTGGTAGAAGAGGTAGATGGTGGTAGATGGAGGTAGATTGAGGTAGATGGTGGTAGATGGAGGTAGATTGAGGTAGATGGAGATAATGTGGTAGATGGCGGTAGATGGAGGTAGATGGTGGTAGATTGAGGTAGATGGTGGTAGACAGAGTGGACGGATTGACAGACAGGCTTTTATAGATGCTGCTGCTTGTGGAGGTGGAGGTAGATGATGGTGGTAGATGGAGGTAGTTGATGGTGGTAGATGGTTGCATGAGGGTGATTGGAGGTGTTGAATCAACCCTGCTGAGAATCGACATCGTTCTGGCAGAAAGCTCATTTCCAGTGGAGCAAAACCAAGATCGATTTGTTCCAGATCAAGCTGGAAGTTATCAGTTGGATCTCCAGATGATGTTAAGAGGATTCACATGTCTATTCAAGCTGTAACTGTTCCTTTTGTTTATTTTAATATAATTGGAGAATATATGGAAAATACATTTCTAGTTTTAAAAATATCATCATGTGGGACTTATGGATATAGGGATTTAATACCTCATAAGGATCACTAGGTATCATTTAGTTGGTGCGGTCTCTCCTCACACAGGGAACCATTTATGTTGTGTTTGGCTGTCGATAACGATGAATAATTATTGAAGATAGTTATTAATTATGTTATTGAAAATGTAATCTGATCTGTAGCAGATTATCTCGGAGCACAGGAAATGATAGCCAGTTCAGGTATATCAGTCTCATAAGATTTATTAAACAGTTTAATTAATTAATTAATAGTTAAATTAATTACCAGAATTAACCGTAAAGCTTGAAGAATTTTGGAGTTCTTGACACAGAAGAGGTCGACATTTCATTCACCTTTGTGCTCATTAATAACACAACAAGAATGATTCCCAAAAATATATTTATTTACAATGAAAACAAATAAACACAGATTCTAACTACCTATATACAGCTGGGTGTGTGTGTGTGTGTGTGTGTGTGTGTGTGTGTGTGTGTGTGTGTGTGTGTGTGTGTGTGTGTGTGTGTGTGTGTGTGTGTGTGTGTGTGTGTGTGTGTGTGTGTGTGTGTGTGTGTGTGTGTGTGTGTGTGTGTGTGTGTGTGTGTGTGTGTGTGTGTGTGTGTGTGTGTGTGAGGCGTGTGATGAACTACAAAACAAGATGGCGGATCACAAGAAACTACATTCCAATGGAGGTTATCAGAGAGCAGGAAGTCTGTCCTGGGTCTCCACCATGTGCTGGAGAACAATGGAACATGAAGCTAGTCTTTAGCGTCTGCTTCCTGTGTGTCTCTGCTAAAGGACCATTTCTAGAATGACTTGATGTGAACTAAACAACAACACAACAAAAAGCAAAACAACAACAACAATGATAACAAAAGCAAAAACAAAATGACACAAAACAAAGAACAAAATAACATGATTTTGATAATTGAAAGAACAATAGCAGAAAATGAGAAAAATCAGCAGCAAATCTCATCAATGATGAGTGGAAGTGTGTGTGTGTGTGTGTGTGTGTGTGTGTGTGTGTGTGTGTGTGTGTGGTTTGTCCACTGGGTGTGAATGGAACTGTTGTGGGGGGCCCACAGTACCACCCCGAGGCCCGAGGCCCGAGGCCACCAGTGCCTGACGCCGCCACTCCGGCACCCGGCAGCCCCCCAACAAAACCACCCCGGAGCGCCACGTCCCAACCCGGAAGGCACCAGACGGAGAGTGCAGAGAGGATCCCCCCCCAGGAAAGAGGGGCCCACAAGAGAAGGATTAAGGGCGCAAGGCCCAGGCCCCGACCCGAGCCGCCAAGCCGGGACCAGCTGGAGCCGGGGCCCCAGGCCACGCGGGCAGGGAGCTTCCCCGATCCAGGCAGCGGAGCCCGCCGCACCCCCGCCCCACTCCCCAGGCCCCCACCAGGCCACTACAAGGTCTCATCCTCCACCAATCCAACCGTGAATAGGGAGGGAGGACCACTCCCCAGCCCTGAGCGAGCGTGCCCCCGGTACTCCAGCTGCACTCACCCCGGAACACGGTGGGACCACAGCAGGAGGTGCTGGGGAGGTGCCCCAATTCCCCCCACCCCACCCCCCCTCCACCCTGTGGGGTGTTGGATGCATGTAGAGATGTGTATTTGTGTTTTGAAGAGGTGGTGCAATGTGTGTGTCAAAGGTACGGTTTAAAATTGAGGGGTAGCGGGGGGGGGGCTCAGGCGTTCTACTACTGCCCAGCAGCAGAACCCCGAAAGCCAGCTGATCCCCTCAAGACCCTGCGTGACTAAGTGTGGTTAAAATTGTGGGTGGTGCAAAGTCCGGGGAGGGGCCAGACCACAGTTAAGTGGCCTGGACCCCCCACCCTCGGCCCCGCCCACTGGTCCCTATTGTTGAATGAGGTAAGGTGAGGTAAGGTAGGGGGGGCTGAGAGGGAGAAGGTCGCCCCGTCGGTAGGACCCACGCCCGAGTGGCCGGCCTGGAACACGGGGACTAACACCCACCCCGACAAGGCACCGCAAGAGGACCCGGGCAGGAAGTCCTCCCCACCCCACCCCACGGCCGAAGAGCAGAGTCTAATTTTTATGACTCGCATGGCCCAGCACGAGTCCGGCTGGAGGCCAGCGGCTAGGGAACACATTCCCCCCCTGCACCCTCACATACTCACGCAAGACGACACCCATACTTATATATAGAACACCCCCTCCACACACACACACACACACACACACACACACACACACACACACACACACACGCACACACCCATCCACACTCATGACCACCCCCCCACCCCCCCCCCATATACACACACATATACACACACACATCCACACACACCCACAGACACACACACCCCTGGACCTTCTCCCATATTAACTGAAAAAAAGTTTTGAATGGCCCTGGAGGTGACCCCCAGGGCCATTCGAAACTTTTTTTTTTAATTATTATTAATTTGAGTACGATCGATGATCAATCATAGTTTCAATTCATTCTACCAACATACCTCTGTCTACTCTACATCTCTATGCTCCCCTCTCCCTCACGAAAAGGGAAAATGGCAGTCAATCCAGGAAATAAACAAAAGTTCACAGTCTGACCGTATGTCCAGAATGTCCCTCTTTTCTCCTTATCTATCGACTTTCACTTAATGATTTAGCAACTTCTAATAGTGAAATATGAGGTAAAATCAATAGAATTGTCAAAATGGTGACTTTATACAATGGTCTATATATATATTATATTCAATTTGTTGAAGATGTTCATACATTTCACATTGATTTGTGTAATGATCTAGTGGGATGACCTGACAGTTGTGAAATCATTTCGATAAACATCCTCTTGGCACCAAATTTGAAAGAAATGCAGAAAAATGTCTTCGTTTATTTTATTATTATTTTTTTGTGCTTTTCGGGCCAAAATGAAGAAATAATTGTAGAATCATGTCGGTGAAGTTGTGCTGAAAAAAGGGACACCAAATAGTCATGATAAACACTTTGAATACTGAGATATGAACGTAAAAGCAACAGCAGCGAAAACAGTCAAATTACAAGAAGATACGAAAAACACACAAGGACAACAAAGGAGAGCATTTTATTCTCAACACCTTCAGCTGTACTCTTTACCTGAGTATGACCAGTTAGAGTCAACACGGTTTGCTGCTTCAGCAAAGGCAGGACGATTCCTTCACAATACTTGGGTGAAATGTTCCTTCTCTGTCGATGGAGCAAAAGTCTAGTCTTCTAGAACAAAAAGAAGGAAAATCCCCAGAAAACATTGAACATTTAACACAGAGTATTTGAAACACTGTCCCACTAATATGTTGTGCACATTAAGAATCATTTTATCCCAGTCTTCAGCAACAACATCATTTTTTGATGTCCATTCAGTTGCGATCTACTCAATTATAAATGCGCAGCTGGACTGCTGTATGATGGCATATAGCTCCAACTAGTGGTGAATAGGGGCATGGTGGGTTACAGATAAAACACTAGCCAGGTAATAGTTCTGGTGCTGAACATTGAGGGAGCAGACATTAAGCAGCTGAATTTCCTTTTAAATACGTTTATGTGTCGTCATAATCTTTATCATCTCCTTGTTGGGCAACGTCTGAATTGTCCCATGAAGAACAATAAAACATAATCAAATAAAAGACTATTTTCCTGTTAAGATGAGTCCTAATACATGTCGTGACATTTACTTAGACGTGCAGTTCGAAAACATGTTAACATAAATATAGGTATTAGTTTTATACTTTCTAATCACCATGTATCTGATTTAAGATGCGTTTGAAAGATCAGGAAAGAGAACAAACTGGTATAAAGTATAAAATGAAAGATTTCATATTTATTCCCATTAATATTCTCATTTCCTCTCTCCATGGAGGTACATTGGATGTACTTCAACAACATTTTTGATTTCATCTTGTCGGACAGTTTGACAGAAAGCAATGTTTGACCTTTGAACTTTCTGGAACCATCCAACCGAATGCTGTGAGACACAAAGATTTCCATTTCCACCGGTAGCTCCGTTCTGTGGAGGACTCATTTAGTTCTACTGTTCATGAGCTGCATTCCAGAAGGCTTCACTTCCAAACCTCATCCCTGCACAAAGCCCGCAGAGTCACACAAGTCACTCAGAATTAATGGATCGTTCTCATTATTATTCTGCGCAGCTTTCTCTTTTCTCATGTTGAAGGTGCTAATGTCAAGTCCAAACAGGTCTTTGATGGTTTCATCCCGCGGAGACGGGCAAAGACGTGAGCCGGGCGTGGAGGGTGGGAGTCAAGCCAGATGACAGAGAATCAACAAGCGAGAGCGATGTGGGTAAAGAGGTGTACAGAGAGGAGGAAAACAATACTCCTTTGAATGATGCAATAATATCTATTCAACAGTAGGGAGCTCCCTCAATGGCTGGTGGGATGCTGTGTGTGTGTGTGTGTGTGTGTGTGTGTGTGTGTGTGTGTGTGTGTGTGTGTGTGTGTGTGTGTGTGTGTGTGTGTGTGTGTGTGTGTGTGTGTGTTGTACAGTCAAAGAAAGTACACTGAGAAATGGCAGAAGACCGACAAAAAGGGCAGAAAGTGGACAAGATGGAGTGATTCTGAAAGAGAGAATGAGATAAAAGACAAGAGAAAACAATAAGGAGGGAGAGACTTTCTCTTTGACTCGCAGCCAACTCACATTAACAATTGAGGAGGTCTCTACTGACCCCCCCCCCCCCCTATCCCACCCCCCTCTCCTCCCCCTCCTTCTCTCAGCTCGGCTCCTCTCATGCTGGATACACTCTTCCTCATGAGAAAATGGGTCTCTCTCTCTCTCTCTCTCTCTCTCTCTCTCTCTCTCTCTCTCCCCCCTCTGGAGCTTTAACACAGAGCAGAGCAGAGCTGGCAGCCACAGTGGAGCTCTGGATTGTAGCAGAGAAGCGGAGCCACCCTCCTGCAGCCGGTCAGCCTCCATGGACGTCAAGCTGCTGGCCCTGATGGTCCTGATGGCTCTGCTGGCCGTGGCCACTCATGTGCCCCCCGCCAACGGTGAGTGTGGGGCAGGATGAGCCCGTCTGGGCATCTTAACGCTTCCCGCCGGGCTGCAGGGGTGAGGTTTAGATGCTGGAGTTTCTGACAGCAGGCTTTTTTTTTTTACCCTATGATTTCGCAATTTCCTGGACTTTGAAAATCAGTTAAATAGTCAAGCTTTAAGCAAAAGTTGTTCATAATCTTTCATCTGTTATTTATTCTTTGGTCCTTGTTTTAGAGTTAGTTTTAGTGTTTTGAATTATTCTCTGCACTGCAAAAAGAAAATAATTGGAAATATTTGGATCAACTTAATTGAATTGCTTTTTCTTCAATGTTAATCTAATTTATTAATTTAAATTCGAAGAACTTGATTGATTTCAATGTCACCTATTGAAACTATTCAATTAAACGGAACTATTTCCAACTATTTAATTTTTTTACCATGTATTTGAATTATTATTAAAGCATTAATTAATCTTTTCACAAAATGATTATTCAACTTGTGAGCACTGCTAAGAACTGTCTTGTGCACCTATTTCCAAAACAAAAGCAAGACATTTCAACCAACTCATATTTCCCTCATTTGGGTCCATTTTTAAATGAAAATCTTGGTGTTTTTTTTTTTTACCTTCTTCACTTGTGAATTTGAAGCGATTAGCACAAAATTCCGTGTTCAGCTAAAAAGTTTTTAGACTTTGCATGTAGAGAACTTACTGAAAATGAAACACATTTTGCTGTAATTATTGAAAACATTTGAGCATCTTGGGGCAGAATTCCCAGTTAGACGTGGAGTGATGCCACAATGCTGACCCACATTGATTTCACACATGTTCGCCCAAATAGCGCTGAGCCGCTGGGCCTGTGTTATGCTAAGCGTGTTGTTTCAGCCCCAGTCAAGCCCTGATTGCATATTAAAGAGTTGGGGACTCAACGTGTGCATTTGCCTTTTCTCTTTGCTTTCTTATAATTAGTTTCTAATTAGGGATAAACAATGCGCAAGGGCAATAGCGCTGGATGATCTCTTCTGAACATGATGCTGCATGAGGATCCCCTCTTTAGCATGAGAAAAGACCCTGGAAGAGTGTGACTCATGAGGCTGATATTATTGGGGATTTGGCCATTTGTGGCAGGACATTTGGTTTTTCTGAATGAACATGCATATGAAATGCAAAACGCTGAACCTGAGCGCAAAGGTCTGCTGGTTGCACGTTGTTGTTTGTTTGGGAAAGAAATGGCTTTTAGAAAGTAAAAGCTGTAGAGATTTCCTAAGATTTTTTCCTGCAGAATCTTAGTTTTGTGTGATTAAAAATTTTTTTTTTAAAAAGCTGCACTTTCAGCGCACCGTTAAAAGAAAAGCCAACCACTGTATTTCAGGCTTTGAGGCAATTAGGCAGTTTGAGTCCGTTCTAACTTTTACTGCCGGCTGTTTTCCTTCATCACTTCACTGATGTTTTTACAACCGTCCTCGTTTCTTTCGAAACTCTGCTAGCTTGAATCACTTGAAAAGTATTTTTGTGCATCTCCGGCCCCCACGGAGGCACAGGGGTGATTACTAATCATTTTGAGAAAATGTACTGGAGGTGTTTCCACTGAGACGTCTGAGTTACTGAGGCTCCATTCATAAAGGGGCGAATATCGCAAACTGAATGTCAAGGACCCTTCTCTCGAGTGGCCCGGCTGAGTGTGTGTGTGTGTGTGTGTGTGTGGTCAAAAAGAGCTAATCTCTTTTTAATGAATATGTTGTTCAGAGAAATAGGTGGACTCACACGTTCCCATGGTTTGTATAGATTTGTTACAGTCGATTAAACGTGCTTTTAATTTGTCCACTGAGCAAAAAGATGCTTTTAATTACACTGTCAGTGAAGCAGAAGCTACTATGAGTTGTATTTCTCGATGAATGTGAAAACTTCACATGGTCATTTGAACCAGAATGACCTCTTCTTGGCTTCATTTGAATCCGCATCGGTTTCCTTTGTCAAGTGAGAGATGTGTGTTATCAAGAAATCAAACTGTTCAAGACATATTTCACTGATGTGTTTGATGAGTTTTTCTTTTGATCTAATTTTGCTTTTATTAAAACAGTCAATCATTTAATGCTGCAGTATGATTTTACCGACTGCTTTATGCTCTCATGCCCTAATGTTTTTGTAGGTTTTTTTTTCTTGGTTCATATTTACAGCTCACACTCAGCACATCTACATTTAAAGGCCGAGTGAAATGTAAAACACTACTTTGCAAAAAAACGATAGTTTGGGTTCGACTTCTAAGGTTTCTCTGACTCTGCCCCACCACTGTTGTCGCGTAACAAAGTTATTTGAATTTTGAATCTCCAGCTGACGAGGTCGGGGAAATCCTTTTTCATGAGCGTGACGTCAAGATCTGTATCAATTTGCACATGAAATACTACATATATGTAAGTGATATAGTGAATAGCGGTTTGATTGTGACTGAAATGGAGAAGATACCTGCTTCACTAATGTAAACTGAAGTATCCATGAAGTTTGTGTCTCAGAGTCATAACGTGAACCAAAAAATGGGTCGTCATTCAACAAATTCTCTTTAAAAAAAAACGTAATTTGCATCCTGTTCTTCATCGTCATCCTGGAACCTGCTAATTCTCATCCTCCTGTGTTTGCAGCGAAGCCCATCAGTCTGGTGGAGCGGTGCTGGTGTCGCTCCACCCTCAACACCGTTCCTCAGCGCTCCATCAAAGAGCTCAAGTTCCTGCACACGCCCAACTGCCCCTTCCAAGTCATGTGAGTAAACAGGTTGGAAATCACAGGGGTGGTTAGGAAGCTTTTCCTGGATTGTCTGACGGTGGTTTGAATGGTTCTGTCACTCCTGTGGCTTGTTGAAAGTCAGATCCTTTAGATTTCAGTGTGTTCTTGTGAGATTTACTGGCTGGTTTGATCTGAGCCACAAGAACAAATGCGTCAACAAGCAAATAGCTGGTTGCTTCACTGACAGAGACTTTTTAAGATGTTCTTTCATCAGCGTTTACCTCCATGGTGTAAAATACTAACCGCTCACAGGACCTCAGCATTCTCAGAGGAAAGATCTGTTTTTATCAATCCATCAAGAGAGGCAGTGATGTAAACCCTTGACTGTAATTCTACCTCAGAAATAACAAACAATTTAGTTTCCGCAACAGTGAAAGTGGAATTTAGTTAATCAGAAGATATCTGATTAACTAAGATCTTTCTGCTTTCTTTTTTTTAAGGATTGCGATAAAAAAATATTGCCCACAAATGTGTTTTTCTTTACAAATGCTGGACATATAAAGCTGATATGATTTATACAAAAGCAAAACAGCAGTAAAGCTAGTGCAAATTAACTGCAAACAATCGTCAAAACTGCTGCCAGACAACTGTGAAACTTAACATAAAATGATCATAAAAAATACTAACAATCTACTGAAAAGATGAAAAGCAGAAGTCTATTGCAATATTGCTGTAAAACTACTGCAAATTTACTATACATATACATATATTTATAAACCAGAATGCTGCAACAAAACAATTTCCCTTCGGGGATTAATAAAGTTATCTATCTATCTATCTATCTATCTATCTATCTATCTATACCGGTAATAGTATTACAAATCTACTGCAAAACTCCTGCCAAATCACAGTAACACTCTTGCGAGACACAATGAATGTGCAACAAACCATTAATTGTATTTGTGTATTTGTGTGTGTGTGTGTGTGTGTGTGTGCGTGCGTGCGTGCGTGCGTGCGTGCGTGCGTGCGTGCGTGCATGTGTGTGTGTGTGTGTGTGTGTGTGTGTGTGTGTGTGTGCGTGCGTGCGTGCGTGCGTGCGTGCGTGCGTGCGTGCGTGCGTGCATGTGTGTGTGTGTGTGTGTGTGTGTGTACTCCCAGAGAGGAACAGCTACAGCTCGAGGGAACCGTTTCTGTTTTGCAAAGGAAGCAATAGTTAAGGGTCAAAGTGATTACCTTTGTATTCCCGCTGACCTCCTGTGTTCCTTTCCCCCTAGTTGGCTGTTCTTTTTCTTCTTTTTCTTAATTTCTACAATGTCACATGGAACACATTAACTAAAAAGCCTCATTCATTTGCTGGCTATAGAAAAGTGGGTGACAGAAACCAAAAAATGTCGAAAAGGCCGAGGTGCTCGGATCCTTCCAAACAAAAAATAAGTGAGCGGAGCCCAGCGCTCACCGGAGAGGGTGGCTGAATGGCAAAAGGTCAGCGAGGACTGGCCTGCACACTCTCCATAACATAAACAATTCATCCGGAGAAGAAGGAGCGCAGCTGATATCTCTATTCAAGCAGATGAAAGAAAGCAAGTAACACCCCCCCCCAGCCCATGGTGCGTCCCTCACCCCACACCCACCCAGCATGCTGTTGGTATTAACTTGCTGTGAAGTAATTACTACCTGCTGCTTGTGGAACTCCGGCCAAGTCAATTAGAGTTTAAGCTCTCGGCTGGTCATCCAGACAAGCAGACAGATAAACAGGATGAAGGGAGACACATCAAAACCGCGGAGGACTTCTGAGCGGAAGAGCTGGCACCCCCTCACGGAATAGAGCAGGAGGAGGGGGGAAGGCGGGACATCCCTGGAGGAAAAGCAAACACAGATCCAGTTACTGAGCCGCTTGGCCTCCTGACTCGTGTTAGTTTGAGGGATTTGGGGACTGATGCCTCTAAACCATTTGCTCATGCGGGTGCATCTCGGTGGAGGCGAGGAATCCGGGAGGCGACATGTTGCTGGGGTGGCAAGGCCAAACGCAATCAGAGGAACCTCTTCAATGTGCGGAGTCGTGTGATCGAGCGATGGAGGGAGGAGACAGAAGAGCACTGAGGCGTCACACCTCCGGGATGTTTGCCTCTCATGTGCGGCCTTTTACCACGGAGGTGTGACATCCAACATGTTTGGGTGAGGCCAGGACCTCGCCACTCACCCTTTCATGCTGACAACAGAACAAATCCTGGCCTAAACATGTGGCTGAGCTCTGAGACCACGCTCCAGACATCACAGGAACACTCTGCTGCATCGCAACGGATAAACACAAAGAAATCGGGTTTCTCCTGAAGAAAACAGGTCTTCAAGTGTCTGCTTTTAAATATTAAGTCAAGTTCACCAAAAGATGGTCAGGATGAGTAACTTGGAAGTCAGAAATTACTGTAACACACATCTGAAGGCATTTCAACTGGGAATTTCCCACTGAGTAAGTGGGACGTTCCAGAAAGTTCCCAGAAGCAGCTCGGACTTCATGCAACCCGCAGCTGCTTTGGTGGAAAATTATTAAATGTCACTACCGACACTCGGAATCCATCAGGTGTTTTATTTTTATTAGTTTCTAACTAAATGAGGGCGTTCCCTCACCGCTTCACAAAACATGCCAACAACAGCCCAATCTGAACGGCCAAGACACATGCAAGACGCGTGGAATCGAGTTTGAGACGAGCTTGTTTGTGTCAGCAGGTCGGCTGGGATCTCCCTTAAGACTGGGCGGGCCACAGGTCTGGGCGGTCCCGTTCCACACCTGGGGCCAATTCCAGTCATCACCCTGCCCTATATGTATGTCCTGTCTGTGTTTAGTCATTGTTGGTCTGTTAGTCTTCCATGTCTCGTCTGTCCTGTCCAGTGATTGAAGTCAAGTGCTGTCAGTGTGAAATAAAAGACTTGACTGAACCCAGCCTGCCTCCAGAGTCCTGCACTTGGGTCCTGTCCGTATCCCTGACAGTTTGTCTCAGCAGTAAAGTGACACAACAAAGCCGCCATGTTGTTTGTTTATTATGGTCTTGTGAACGCTGTAAACTGGAAAGTGGGATTTTCCCAACTGGTGTCTTCACAGTTCCCACAGGATGCAACCTTGGATAAACAATATTCAGAATCTTTTAAAGACAATCTTTAAAGGCTGAAACAGAATTTAAAAGTCAAATTATGATAATCAATATTCAAAATAACAAAACCTTATTGAGGTTATAGATATACAGTATAGAATGTTTTTCCACAGAAGATGTTATTATTTTTTTTAACTTTATTTTTATTCATTTTTTAATAATAAACATGAACATGAGAACTCACGTTACAGAACCTTCCTCGACAGCAAGACAGCGTGTACATGACAGTGTAAGAAAAATAACAATAATAATACTATGACAACAGAACCGACATGAGACAAATACATGGAAAGATGTGCAGTTAAAACATTACCGTGTCGTGTAGGTGGCCAATCCGTTGGACAGGTATTTTTCTATAGGGAACCATTTTTTCATGAAGATCTCAGACTTCAACTGTAGTTTTGCCGTTAAAGCCTCCGTTCCATACGCCTCTCTCACTTTTTGTTTCCATTGTCCCACTGCTGGTGGCTGAATTCCTCCACTTTATTCTCACCATTTTCCTTGCAGTCATCAATAGTATATGTAGCAGGTACTTTTGGTTTTTTGTAAACTTGTTCTCGGGAGTCAAATCAAGAAGAAAGTGGCCTGGCGTGTTCGGTACATCGACTCCCAGAACCTTATCTCACTCTTCACACCCTCCAGAAAGGAGTCAAACTTGGGCAATCCCAGAATATATGTGAATGATCGCCAGCCATTCCACATCCCCTCCAACACTTTCTTGCATTCGGATGGTCAACAAATTTAGAAACCACCAAAGGAGTGTTAAAGAACCTTATCTTCGTCTTCCAGTCAAACTCTTTCCACGTGTTACTATTGATTCCTTTATGACAGCCACTACACATTGTTTCCCACTCTCCATCCTCTATTATAATATTCAGTTCCAGCTCCCATTTATTTTTAACGTAGTGAGTATTGTCGGATGTGTCCAGTAGCAGGTTTCTATATACCGTATTTTCCGCACTATAAGGCACCTAAATACCTCTAATTTTCTCAAAAGCTTCCAGTGCCCTTATAACCCGGTGCACCTTATATATGGAAGAATTGTTCTACTTGAGATGCTATTTGACAGCTGAACAACCAGAAGCTTTTATTTTGACAACTCTAAATCTTCAGAGCGGACGACACTCCGCACAACACCTTCATCATTCATGGTTGCACACCAACATTCTAACAAACCAAAATAAACTAGATGAAATAATGACTCCCTAAACTGGGGAACAAAAACACATAAACACAATCAACACAACACCAAGCCCAACAACAACCCACAATAACCTCCAACAACACAAAACATGAATTCCCATCATGCCTTGCAAGCGACCACCTCTGGACTGTAAGCAGCCGCCGACTTCATTTTCCCCGTAGAAGAAGAAGCGCGCGGTGCATGCAATGCATTATGGGAGTTTCTGTTTGTGGTGTTTTAAATGCAATTATTGGGGGTTATATTTGGTTTGTGGTGTCGGTAATAATTGTGTTGTGTTGTGTTTTTGTTGCTTAGTTCATGTAGTTTAGTTTATTACCGGTAGTTGTAAGTTGTCAACCAGTAGTGAAGAAGGTTTTGTGTGTAGTGTCCTCCTGGCATAGGCTGCAGGTTGGACTATCAAAATAAAGTGTGTGCACCTCTCTGGGTGTTAGAATCAGTGGAAAATGTAACATAATGGCTTTGAGCTATAAAGGTTGTTGACCACTGGTCTATTCCATGTGCCTTATAATATGGTGCACCTTATATATTAACAAAGTTGTAAATTATGTCAATAAATGTAGGTGTGCCATATAATCCGGTGCCTTATAGTGTGGAAAATACGGTAAAAGGGAAACATGTTTTTTGTTTGGTAGATGGTGTCTCATTATATTTATCAGGTAGGTTTCAACATTTGGTGGGGTAGTTTTAATTGTATTCCAATTGTTATGGTTTGTAATATAGTGTCTAATCTGAAAGTAACGGAACAAATCGGTTTGGGGTAAAGAGAAGAAGATGTTATTATAATATTTCTTAGTGCTTAATTGAATTAAAAAACCTTGCCACTGTGATCAAATGAGAATTATTGAGACTTTATGGAGAGGGTTTTTTTTTTGTTCTTTCTGATTCATGAAATGTAAATAATCAGAGGAAGAATGTTTTGAGTATTCCATAATGAGACACATGCCCGTGTTGTGTGGCCTTTCAATCAGAGTGAGATGGAGCCTGTCGGGCGACGTGTGAAGATGTGAAGTGTGCGGCGTCCAGACAGTTTTACTGCGAGATGCTCGCCTCCCTCTTTGCTGGCCCTGAGTGAAAACAGAAAGCTGCTATTTCTCAGTGACGGGGGGGGGGGGGGGTCGTTCTCCTCCGGCTGGTCAGTGCCGGGTTGGAAGAGGACGAGCTGAGAGCTTCACTGCTGAGCTGAAGTGATTCTGAGCTCAGCTTTCGTAAACATTATCAGACATTATCCTGAAAAATGACATCCAATTCCCTCTGACTTCTCTTCTGGCAGTGGACTCACTCAGCGTTGGTGTTCTTTAATCTTCTCACTCGATAAGTTTGAAGTTAGAAGTACATTTAGTTGATGATGCTTTAAACAACCTCCGTTGGATTTTCTTTACTTGTGAGGTTTTCAAAGATCTTAATCTACTTGTTTTTACTTAGATGTGTTTTTAAATGTATCCGTTTTCCTTCTGTTTAGCTTCGCTTCACCAAAAATACATCTTAATGTAATTTATTCAGAACTACAGAATATAAAGCAAAGGTGAATAATTTAGATGAGAAAAAAAATCAGTTTGAAAGAAAAATGTCATATATATTGCAATTTTTCATCCATTAGATAAAATGAGTGGAAACAACATTTGTAACAAGGATGTCCAACACAAAACACACTGAAACAACCATTTAGAATGTACCTTTTCATCTTAATATTTATTTGTTTTTAATCTCTTCATGTTTGTTTATTTCTTTTATTCCAAATATTTTTCAATTGAGTTTTATTTTAAAAAAAATGTTATGATATATATTTCTTTTTAATCAGGAAAGTGACCATATTTGCCAACATTTTTATTTGTTTTGTTTCTTTCAAATTAATCATTACAAATTGATGACTGTCACAGAATAGATTATTAAACAGTCATGTCAAATATGGAGATATCGTATGTGCTGATTTGGTAAGACAAGGCAGTCAGTGCTTCTGATTAATGTTTTTAACTTGAAACTTGAAAACAGATTCATGCAGGGAAAGTGCACATGGAATTAATTTGTTTCTGAAAATGTTTCTAGGAAGTCATTTCTTTTGCAAATAATACATTATATAGAGGGACAGTTTAGAAAGGAAATCTGTCAAATTTCGTTAAATTTGTTTGCTGGAAATGGTTTCATGTGTGTGGTTTTGTTCATTTGAAGCACTTCCTGTTAGAGACAGATAACATGTAGAGGTGTTGATTGTACTTTGATGATTGTCTTCTGAAGGGTTTGTGAGTTTCTCCTTTATTTACATGTTGCCGTCACCGTCTGCTTTCTTGTCATTTTGCACTTTGAATTTGATGTAAAACCTAGTGTTTCTACACTCAATAAACCTTCAAAGAACTGGTTATTTAAACACACGTGGACTGATTTATGGATTGATTTAAGCAATGTTCCCTGAGAGGAAGAGGAACTCTGATGAGCTCCTCGTTAATTAAAATGCCAAGCCAGTGTTGTTGGGGTTCCAGACAGGTCCTGTCACACTTTGGTTGAAGTCAGTGAAGTGATCCGCTCTGTGTCCTGTACATCCTCACCGGATGTGAAGCCACAAAAGAGGCCCAGTGCTGAAAATATCCCTTCAATCTGATTTATGACACGTCTTGAAGAACAACAGCTTTGCTTTTAAGCTGCTTCTCATGGACACCAGTCAGGAGTAGGAATGATGAATTAAATGTAAATTATGCGGTAAAGTCACTTCATCAGCAAATCGTGGACTGTTCTACAGAAACACTGACGTCTCAATATTGTTTTTTTCCTTCCACAGCGCCAAACTGAAGAACAACAGAGAGGTCTGCATCAACCCAGAGACCAAATGGCTGCAGCAGTACTTAAAGAACGCCATTAACAAGTAAGGAAAACCTCTGGGAAGCGTTGGAGCATCTGTGACAGAAGCAGTGATGAAATATGGCGCCCCTCTCCTCTGAGTTTAGAGTCGGTGGAGGAAGAAATAAATCACAGCTAGAAATTGGCCATTGCTCACTTTCCCGCTGACAATGACTCTCTGAAATCGGTGACATGGTTAATGTAAGCGGCTGAATTACTATCTGTGAATTAAATCTGTCTGGTTCTCATGAGAGCTGCAGGGCTGCAGAATTCACAGACATGAAGAATTTTTACCGCCTCAGCCCACTTCATGTTATAGTTTCACCTCTGCTTTTATTAATCATAAAAAAAAAACCTGTTTCCACACTTTAATTATCGTCACTAATTGGACATTAACAGAGGGGCTGGCCTGGCTAAATAAGCAGTGTGTGAGTGAGTAAACTATACATGTAAAAAAAAAAAAAAAATGTTTTTAATGAGCTACGTATGTGGTAAAAATGCATACCTTCCTCATAAAGCATGTCTGGTGGTGATTATCACCCGGCTGCATGTCTGCTACTTAAAACTCCATAAACACTTCAGGAGTGCGACGGGAAAACAAACAATAAAGGATTTTTAGGCGATTTATGAGGCATTGTTTATTATGTCAGCAGAAGACATGCATGCATGTGGACATTTCGGAGAAAGTGTAGTTTGGAAAGGGGAGACGTCACAGATCATTGCAGCTCAGCAGCAAACAGAGGAGAACGACACAATTCCATTAGAAAACTGAGGAATGCAGCAACAAGTCAGACCAGCTCCAAGATAGTTATATTCTTGATTTAACTGCTTTATTTGAAAGAAATAATGAGAATCTGTCCGACACAGCAGGAGTTTTTTTTTTTTTTAATCAAACTTTGAGTTTGTTTGAAAACTCTAAACACAACTCTGAGAAATTAGTGCAGCAGAGAACTTCTTAGGAGTTTTCATTTATTTAGTTACGTATTTAGCAAAGTAAGTCGTCAGGAAAAGCAACGAGACCAAAGAAAGAGATGAAAGCGCTACATGAGAATACAGAGTTAAGATTATCAACAGATTAGAAAGCAACAGTAAAGTAAAACAAGAATAGTATCAGGCAATAAAGAAAACAAAACATATGAGGAATCCAGCAAAGTTCAGTAAGTGGATCATCAAACTGTTTTATTATTTATTATAGAGACTTTGGGTTCTGACTTTATTCATTTATTTGAAGCTGTTTGACTAACTGATATACTTCTCTCTCTTTTCTTGCCTTTTTTTTGTTCACTTTATTTATATTTATATAAAGCCAATGACACCACAGCCATCTCATCACCATTAATACAGAAATCCGGAGAGAAAGCTGTTTTGAGGCAGTGCAGGTTGACCTCAGAACTTCAAAAATATGAACACACGAATATCAAAGAGGAATAGATTCAGTTGTTCCAGGAAGCCAGTGAAAGAAAACCAACTTAGAAATATAATGTCTCCCGTGAGTTCCTGTCAATCTCTCAGTCTTGATCATGAGGAATAACAAATAGTCCAGTACGATGAAGGTTATTCAAATACTAACACAACTCTCTTTTTTTTTTACCCCCAACATCTTTTGCATAGTTTAGTACATATTCAGGGTGATGCATCATGTATTGGACCTCAGGGAGCTTCAGTTTCACTTGAGTCTCAATGAAAGACATGAAAGAAGGATTTGAACTCGTTACATCTCCAGTGAATAAACTGAGAAGTGGTCAGCTTGTTTAATTGACAGATGATATTTTGCACGCAGCTCAGCAGGAGGCTGCGTGTTTTGGCCGGAGCTCAGAGTGTTTTACAGATGTTCTGAATCTTCAAAAAAAAAAAAAAAAAAAAAACCTCTGCTCCTGCTCAAGTTCTCATTACAACAGTCGCGTCAGAACCAAGAGTCTCGTCCAATTAGAGACATTCTGACAGCAAAAAGGTCAACTGAAATCCAAAACAATTGGATTTCTTGAAGGCACTCTGTGTGGAAAACACACAATGGAGCAACGTGTCACAACTTTCATGCTTTCAAGTTAAAGGCATCCAAAGGGTAAAGACTCACCACT
The DNA here is from genome assembly GCF_963422515.1 of Blennius ocellaris. Taxonomy (NCBI): domain Eukaryota; kingdom Metazoa; phylum Chordata; class Actinopteri; order Blenniiformes; family Blenniidae; genus Blennius; species Blennius ocellaris. The sequence goes on along the minus strand of NC_137652.1, from coordinate 29,920,286 downwards.
GTTATTTTGAAAGCAACAGGAAGACGCCTGACAAAGGCTCAAACAAATTCATTCAATACCATTTCTTCAGTGTTAAACTTGTGTTCTTGCAGGAATGATAATAAATACTTTTATATCCGGTCACAGAAACTGCTTTTTAAACTCGTTTCCAAACAACACAATCTGTGAAAACCCACTGCCAGCTTTTTATACCCACTTTAAATCTCTCCACCTTTATTTCATTTTTCATCTGGGGTGACAAGAACCAGTTCATCGCTGGGGTGCAGTCCCTTTAAACAACAAGTCAAATAAACAAAAATTACACATGAAATTGGTAACAATCTCAACATCCACAGAGAGATTTCATCCTTCCTATTTCACTTAGTCTAATGTATTACTTTCTTTCATTTATGTGGTTCCGTGTCACGCAAACCTACAAAGTATGAAACTTAGACAATATTTAACTTTATACCATCCAAACGTGACGTCTTGGAGTGATTACCACATGCTGGCCGTTTGATCAGCCGGACAAATTCCTGAAAATGTCCAACATCTCGGAGAAAATCTCCTGAAATCCCTTCAGATAAAAATAACAAATCCTTTGATTTAAAGCATTCCTGCAATTTCATAAACCAGTTGAAAGGCAAAACTGAAACGCCTCCAAAGTGACAGACGTTCTCCTTCTCATCAGCGTTTGTCTGCCGCTTCTTTATAGGGTGAAGAAATCCAGAAGGCGTAATAAGAAGAACTGAACCCAGAGGAAAGCCGACGCAGCCTGATGATTCCCAGGTCCGACCTCTGAACCTCCGTCGCTGCCGTGGATGGATGAAAACACGCCTCTTCCCCTTTCAGCCGCCTGCAGGAGCAGCACTTCACCGCCAAACCCTCAAAGGGATGTGTGTGTGTGTGTGTGTGTGTGTGTGTGTGTGTGTGTGTGTGTGTGTGTGTGTGTGTGTGTGTGTGTGTGTGTGTGTGTGTAACTTTCGCTTCAGTCTTGTTGCCATCAAGTCAAATCAGATCCACTTGAAGTGTTGAACTCACATTGAACACCAAAGGAAACTTGAAAATTCAAGTTTTGACACCTTCATTTATATTATGATAATAACAATAGCCTGATTCCTAATGAATAACATAAAAAAAATAACTTGGAAATATTTCATTGATATCTGAGGTGATTTTGACAGAAACTGTTGAACTAAAAAGGGCAACAACAACAACAACAACCACACACCTGGTATCAAACTTTAAACTTGCTGTAGAATTAAAGCAGGGAAAACATGAAATATGAACAAGCACTGGCCATTACGGTGCTTTATATTAAATGCCATGAGCATAATTATCTTTCAGTGTTTGTTTTATGAAAAAATCCAGAGGATATGTTTCTATTTTCATCAAGCAACTAGATGGAGTCACAAGTTAGAAATGACAGCAAAAGTTAGGCGACTTGGAGTTCACACTGTACAAAAACAAACCCCACAGTAACAAATAAAATATCCGTCAAGGCAGCTTTTACATTGATTCTGCATGTTTGTAATCAGAGACCAAATATTTATCCGGTTAAATGAAACACAAAAGCCTCAACATTCCTTCACTAGTTGGAAAAGAAGGAAAAGGTTGTTTTGGGTGACAGAAGAGGAGTTTCACTGCAGTATTTTCAGACCAACACCTGTCCTCAGTAGGAAGGAAAAGCTAATGATCTGTCAGAGCGACGGCTCATTGTGGTGAATAAGAAAGTTTTGGTTGATTACTACTTATATATATATATATATATATATTATATATATATATATTTGAGCCACTTTATTATCAGATGTCTTTTTTATGTGATTGATTTTATTTTATTTTGATTTTGATTTTTGATTTAATTTGATATATTATGTAGTCTTACTAAATGCCTCTTTTAATGCAATTTGCTGTTCCCACTGAGTGCAGTATTTTATATGGATCCATGCAGTATTTGTCATATACCATATATCAGCCATAACATGGACTGAGCTGATCCCAGCTGACTCTGAGGGAAGGCAGGCTACATGGTGGACAAGACAAACACTAATAAGACACACATGTCCAGGTGTACCGACCTGCCTCGTGTCGTTTCTGTACCACTTTAAATGGCTTGGAGTCCTGGAAGTTGAGAGTTTGGCCCTTCAACTGAGATTTTTGTCTGTGTGTGGAAACTGAGTCACATTTGTTTGTTTGCCTGTCTTCAGCATAGAGTGATTGAATGGAAAACAATCTGAAGTGAAGTCTTTAAACACCATGGAGCGTCACGGCTGATAAATCTGAATTTGGCCCAGAAAGTAAATGGATTTGCCTCCAGGTCAATATTTGTGTGAAATCAATCGATCAGTATACATTTTTCTCACGAGATAGTTCATCTCACCGTGTCCTGTTAGAAAATCAGCGTTCGCACGTGTTCATGTGATATTGCATTTTACCCTGTTTTTATATTCGATCAGGTCCAAAACGTTGAGGCTCCATCAGACATATCACACCTGCTAATAAGCCCCACGCCTCAGTGAGTCTGTGTTATTCACATCTGTGGTCTGTGGCCATTATGTATTGGCTGATCGGCGTATGTTCTCTGTTGTTGGCAAATATGTTGACATGATATGCAACAAATTCCGTGTCCAGAGGAGTAAAACATGTTTAACAATGTGGGGAGGATGGAGGACGTTTATCGTCGTTTGTTGCTCCATCCAATTATGTTTCCCTACAAACTGGCCTCACGTGTAACAGAGAAGGAATACATTCAATCTGCTCCATCCATCAACCACTGATTGAAAACAAAATCCGTTGCCACGAAATCATTGAGCTCAGCCTCCCAGTAGTCCCCATCAAACACTTTGGTTTCATTTTTTTTACGGCTTGGTTTAGGTTGATGTATGACGTGTCGATGGAGCCACTGAGCCGAAACAGAACAAACCCATGTGCTTTCAATCTGGACACTCCCAGAACCCCACAGGATCCTCAGTCCCACTCAACTTCTGACCATTTCCCCCCGGAAATAGTGACGAGAGTCCAAGTGGCTGTGGTCTTTGTTTTCTTTCTCTATTCACTGACTGACCGTTATCAGCTTGCAGCAAATGGTTCAATTATCCTGCAAGCCTTATTTTTCTTTTTTTCCATTAACCTAATAGAAGTGAACAGTCTGAAATTTTATATCATAGTTGTTAGAAACTGTTTCATCTTTTGTTTTCAAACACAGCTGATATGCAAAGATCTTTTTCTGTTGTGTAAGTCCATTAAAACCTGATAACCACTCCATCATTTATTTGTGAAAATATTGTGAATGTGTAAAATCAAATAATTCATATAGTTAATGTAATAAATATCTCAATAATTATAAAATAGATCACTTTTCCTGTCATAAACTGTATTAAAGTAACCAGAAAGGATGTTTTCCAAACTGTTAACAGTCGACATGAGTTGTGTTAACAAGATAAGTGAAGTAGAAAATGTCATTAAATGTATTAAATTGACTTTAAGTGCTCTTACGTTATGTCCTGTGGCGCCTGTTGGGAACTTAGAGCCACTTCCTTTAAACTGCGGACAAAATATTTTACTGTATGGGTGAAATGTATCAGGAAACGTTTTAGGGTGAATTATTTAGACCAAATACTCATTCAGATTCTATTTTACCTGCTAATAGAATATTAATAAATGATTCAAGTGTGTTTTACTTTGGACCCCAAGACAATGTGAAGTAACTTCATTTCTTTTGAGGCAGCTTCTGACACAAATTGTTTCATATATGTATAAGAGTATTACTCTCTGTATTTTCACTGTATATGTAAACAAAGAGGCATTATTTTAGCTTTGATATCTGTGTCCCTTTTACAATAAAGTTATATGAAATAAACACCAGTCACATGTCTGTGTTTTCTCTGCTAATAATAATGTTCATCATGCTGGTCTAGAGCTTCTCATTGCAAGCGCTTCAAGTTGTCTGGAGATTAAATAATCCCTAAATCATTTATAGAAACATAGAAACTAACTGATCTGTTAACATGCAAACATTAACTGAAACATTTAGCAGACTTGCAGCTTCATAGGTATTCAGAAAATATCCATGTTGTCATGTTATTTACTTCAGTAAAAGTACATGTATTTGTGTTACAAAAGATGAACGTACCATTTTAACTTCTTTACTTAAGTCCACCTGGCTGTAGAGGGTCAACAACACCAAGAGACCACGACTGTGCCTCGACCACCAGCAACTAGTGGATTCATTGCAACAGAGATGGTTTAATTTACATAAAGTTGCTTTGGCGTCTGCAGCATTTTCATTCCATTGTATTTCTCTGTTCTTGCTCTGCATTTTTTTTTTTTTGCCATTAAGGCTTCATCTATTTCTTTAATATCACTTGTATCACAATGTAGTTTAAAATTGGAAAACTGAAACTTCTCAGCATGATCCTTTCAGGACCCGTCACCACGAGTTACCTACTGAGCTTGACAGTAATGAAACACGGCAGAGCCAAACCTCTGACAGGTTGAATCGGCCGAACCACTGAAAACTGCAAAGATCAGACTTTGGGTTGTAATGAAGGTGTTGAAACAGAAAAAGCAGAGCCAGAACCTTCAGACTCACAGTGTCAGATTGCCCGGACTTTTAGACTTTAAGGCTTCATGAATAATCCAGCAGGATGATCACTTGAAACCTCATCAGAAAAACTTTGATCCACCAAAAGGATAAGGAGGAAAAAGTTGTGTAATGCCACTTAACATCACTGTCTGATATTTTAACACCGCAGTTCTCATATATTCTCCGTTGAATGAGCCTGAGTAGCTTGGTGAAGCTGTCAGCTCGAATAAAGTGGAACCATGTAGAGCAGATTAATTTCATGGTAGAGCTCTCTGTTCTGCGGCCTCTCGTTAGATCCACATGAGGAACATGAGACATCATTTGAACCTGGACCAGCCGGTTTAGAGGGTCAGAGTTGCCTGTTTGGGCCTTTTGGGCACATTCAGAAATGATTATGGGATTTCCACGCTGTGCTTACTCAGCTGAGGCCCTGGGCAGGATGGAGGTGGCTGGCTATGTATGAACATGGATTTATACTGATGTATTGCTCCAATTCAAACCAGGAATTTTGAAGTTATCTTTTTTTTTTTTGTTAACAAAAGAGAAAACCAAGTCTAGACAAACACAAAAAGGCCTCATGGTCATGGCGTAAAATATTAATAAAGCTAGATAATAAAAAAATAACTATACAAGCCAGTTGTGACCAATAAAAGGTGTCCATTGGTGCCTCTTTTAGTCCTACTGAGATCAATAAAAGCAGATTGATGAAAAGACACATCATCGACTGAAACAGCAGAATGAATGTTGACATGAACACTGCAGGAAACCGAGGACCTCACACAGTTGTAGAAACAGAGAAGGATTTTTTACACACAATACACGTGTTATACTATAATATTACACACCTTAACAGGCCAGTGTTTGCATTCAGTCAGAATAACAATATTTTTTAAGTCTATATGCTGGTTAAGTTGTCCATTTCATGATTTCCTCCTTCATCAAAACCAAATGTTTTGAAATGACGATGGGAATTTTGAAAATGAATTAAAAAAAAAAATCCTTTATTGAACCAAGTCTGTCATCTGGAGGGGGGAAAAAAGTCTTGTTTTATGTTTTTCATATTCAGTTTGGACTGCAACAGTTCTACTGATTCAATCTCAATCTGTTAGCAATTCATCTGATTCACTGTGACCCTTATAGAATATAGAATAGAATAGAATAGAATAGAATAGAATAGAATAGAATAGAATAGACCAACCTGGACTTAATTCCAGGACCCTCTCGTTGTGAGGTGACAGCATTAACCACCACACCACCTTAAAATCAACTTTCAAAAGAAGCCCTGCATTACAAGCATTACAAGAGGCTGAAGTATTTTAGCAGTATTTTTAATAGTTATCCTACGTCATGCAACAAATATATAATGTCATAATCTGGATTTTAATCTGGTGCCTTTACACATAAGGCAAGAGTGAAAACCATCCTGACATATTTGAGTTTACAGTGAAGGATTTCTCTCATACATAGTTTTCTGTTTGTCAGATCTGTAGAATCGGGTACTTTGATTTGCTTATACATACATAAATCTGTGTAAATATATGATCTCTGTTCTCATGGCAAAATCTTCCTAGTATGAATTGATTTGTACAGCTAATCTAGTCGGTATAGCTTTTATCTTTTATCTTTCACAACATAATAATCATTCAAGTTAATTTGCCATCTTAAAATTATACCATCAACAAAATATAGAAGAAGAATGAAGGACAACCTAAAAAAAAACAAAACCTTCTGATTTCTTTTTTGTCCTAAGTGGGATCACATTAAGGAAGTGTCAGGAAGTTTGACTTCAAAGAATAGTTAGAATTCTGACAACAAAAAGTTAAAATTCTGAGTATTTATTTTTTAATTATTTGACAACAATCAATCCATCCCAAGCTTCACTCTTTGTTTTTGTGATAGTCGAGTTTCCCTGTTTCCTTGTTGTTGATAAAACGCTAATTTCTTTCATCTTCATGCAGTTTGTCACTCACACTTCAACTCAAATTACCTGAGACGGCGAAATAAACCAAACTGGACAACAAATTGCCCTCCTGATTCGGAGTTGGAGGTTGTGAGTAATCCAGAGCAACGCGAAGCTCCAGCTGAATGTCTCTGAACAACCTAGTACACAGTCGCCCCATGGACGCTAATAGGAAACAGGTCGGCTGTGTGTGTGTGTGTGTGTGTGTGTGTGTGTGTGTGTGTGTGTGTGTGTGTGTGTGTGTGTGTGTGTGTGTGTGTGTGTGTGTGTGTGTGTGTGTGTGTGTGTGTGTGTGTGATGAGATCAAGACCTGCTGGTGTAGATCAAGTGAACATGTACCAATGTGTTTTCAGGAGGAAATTATAAACCCAGATATGCATGAACACACACACACACACACACACACACACACACACACACACACACACACACACACACACACACACACACACACACACAATTTATGAAGTTCCTTGTTGTGACACTTATTCATTACAGTAAACATGCTTCTCTCTGATTCTTGTTACTGTTCACACATTGTTACAATTGTTGGGTTTTTATTATGAACACAGTGAAAGTATTAAATATTGGAGATGTTGCGAATGAGAACGGTGGGAGTATCTGCAAGGTTACTGGTGAGGCTGGTGTCAAATTACAAAGCCTCGTCAACAGGGTCAGCCTTGAAAAGAGATTTTCTAAAAGTTAAGCAATCAGAAGAAAGTGGACTTTATTTTTCAGTAGGGCTCTGAACTGCATCCAGATCCAGTGAATAATTTCGTTATCTTCAAATCTTGAAAAGCTTTCTGATGAAAATCTGGGAATGAACAAAATCAGTCCAATTTGAATAAACACAGAAATATCTTTTTAATTGTATTAATTTTCAAACCAAAGGCTTGATCAAAACAATGGTTGGGGTACTGATGTCCATCCATCCATCCATTTTCTGCCGCATATCCGGGGCCGAGGCAGCAGTCCCAGTAGAGTTGCCCAGACTTCCCTCGCCCCAGACTCTTCCTCCAGCTCCTCCGGTGGCACCCCAAGGCGTTCCCAGGCCAGCCGAGAGACATAGTCCCTCCAGCGTGTCCTGGGTCTGCCCCGAGGCCTCCTACCGGAGGGACATGCCCGGAACACCTCCCTAGGGAGGCGTCTGGGGGGCATCCGAAATAGATGCCCGAGCCACCTCAGCTGGCTCCTCTGGATGTGGAGGAGCAGCGGCTCTACTCCGAGCTCCTCCCTGGTGACTGAGCTCCTCACCCTATCTCTAAGGGTGACTGAGCTCCTCAACCTATCTCTAAGGGTGACTGAGCTCCTCCCCCTATCTCTCAGGGTGACTGAGCTCCTCACCCTATCTCTAAGGGTGACTGAGCTCCTCACCCTATCTCTAAGGGTGACTGAGCTCCTCCCCCTATCTCTAAGGGTGACTGAGCTCCTCACCCTATCTCTAAGGGTGACTGAGCTCCTCACCCTATCTCTAAGGGTGACTGAGCTCCTCACCCTATCTCTAAGAGTGACTGAGCTCCTCACCCTATCTCTAAGGGTGAATGAGCTCCTCCCCCTATCTCTAAGGGTGACTGAGCTCCTCACCCTATCTCTAAGGGTGACTGAGCTCCTCACCCTATCTCTAAGGGTACGCCCAGCCACCCTACGGAGGAAAAAACCGGACCCCAAAACCGGACCCCCTCCGGCCCCTGGCTGTGCCTAGAAATTCTGTCCATGTATGTAATGAACAGAATCTGTGACTGGGAGTCTGGGAGGGTATAGAGCTGGTCCAGTGTTCCACCATCAGGAGAACCTGGTGGAGGGTATAGAGCTGGTCCAGTGTTCCACCATCAGGAGAACCTGGTGGAGGGTATAGAGCTGGTCCAGTGTTCCACCATCAGGAGCACCTGGTGGAGGGTATAGAGCTGGTCCAGTGTTCCACGACCAGGACGAAAACCGCATTGTTCCTCTTGGATCCAAGGTTGGACTAACGGCCGGACCCTCCTCTCCAGTACCCTGGAATAGACTTTCCTGGGGAGGCAGAGGAGTGTGATCCCTCTGTAGTTGGAACACACCCTCCCAGTGGACGGGGGCCTAGGTTGGGGGGGTCCAGGCTACTTAACTGTGGTCTGGCCCCTCCCCCGACTTTGCACCGCCCACAATTTTAACCACACTTAGTCACGCAGGGTCTTGAGGGGATAAGCTGGCTTTCGGGGTTCTGCTGCTGGGCAGTGGTAGAACGCCTGGGCCCCCGCTACCCATCAATTTTAAACCGCACCCTAGACACACACATTGCATTCACCTCTTCAAAACCCAAATACACATCTCTACATGCATCCAACACCCCCCAGGGTGGAAAGGGTGGGGTGGGGGCTCCCCCCAGCACCTCCTGCTGTGGTCCCACCGTGTTCCGGGGTGAGTGCAGCTGGCGTACGGGGGGCACGCTCGCTCAGGCGTGGCGCTCATGGTGGGGCTGGGTGGTGGTTCTCCCTCACTATTCACGGTTGGATTGGTGGAGGATGAGATCTCGTAGTGGCCTGGTGGGGGCCTGGCTGGCGGCCTGGGGAGTGGGGGGCATCGCCCTCCCCACCAAATAAATGTATGTGTGTGTGTGTATGTGTATATGTGTGTATGTGTCTGTGTGTGTATGCGTATGCTTAGGTGTGGGTGTATGTGTGGGTTAGGATTAGGGGATGGGGCGGTGGAGGTGGTGGTATTGGGGCTCCTAGAGGTTGCAGGGTGGCTGTCCTCTGGCCCCAGATACCTGGTCTGGGGGGGGGGGGGGGACTGGTCTGGGACTTGGCGGCTGGGGCGTCTGTTGCAGAGACGAGTCAGCCACGACAGTCCCTGCTCATCCAGAGACTTAAGGAACTCTGGGCAAATCCAGCCCAGCCTCTGCTTCCTCAATGGAAGACGTCATGGTGGGATTGAGGAGGTCCACGAAGTATTCCTTCCACCGCCCGACGACATCCCCAGTTGAGGTCAACAGCTCCCCACTTCCACTGTAAACAGTGTTGGTGGAGAACTGCTTCTCCCGCCTGAGGCGCCGGATGGTTTGCCAGAATTTCCTCAGGGCCGACCGAAAGTCCTCCTCCATGGTGTCTCTAATTCCTCCCAGACCAGAGTTTTTGCCTCCACCACAGCCCGGGCTGCAGCTCGCTTGGCCTGCCGGTACCTGTCGACTGCCTCGGGAGTCCTATGAGCTAACAGTGCCCAGTAGGACTCCTTCTTCAGCTTGACGGCATCCCTTACTTCCGGTTTCCACCTCTCCCAGTAACTCCAAGAAGGTTGGGTTCTCTGAACTGCTGTTCGGTGCATAGGCCGAGACAACAGTCAGAGACCTGTTGCCTACTCGAAGGCGTAGGGACGCAACCCTCTCGTTCACCGGGGTGAACTCCAACACATGGCGGCTGAGCTGTGGGGCAATAAGCAAGCCCACTCCAGCCCGCCGCCTTACACCGCGGGCAACTCCAGAGAAGTGGAGTATCCAGCCCCTGTGGAGGAGCTGGGTTCCAGAGTCCAAGCTGTGAGTGGAGGTGAGCCCGACTATATCTAGACGGTATCTCTCAACCTCCCGCACAAGCTCGCCACCCCCCCCCCCCCCCCCCCCCAGCAAGGTCACCGAAAACCAGATTCTGTGTCCGGGGATCGGGTCATCGAGGCCCCTGCCACCCAATCCACACTGCACCCGACCCCTACGGCAGCCTCTGTGGGTGGAGGGCACACAGGAGGACGAGGAGGAGGAGGGGCCCGCATCGTTTGGGCTAAGCCCAGCAGGGTCCCGCGGGCAAGAGCCCGGCCACCAGGCGCTCGCAGACGAGCCTCAACCCCAGGCCTGGCTCCAGGGTGGGGCCCCGGCTGCGCCAAACTGGGCGACGTCACTTCTCTCCTCTAGTGTATGTTCATAGGGGTGTTTTGAACTGCTTTTGGTCAGACCCGTCACCTAGGACCTGTTTGCCTTGGGAGACCCTACTGGGGGGCATAAAGAGTCCAAGCTCTAGTTTACAATGCAGGTCCCCTGGACAAGTATGGCGTCGCAGGGCATTATCATCCCATTGGCCGGGATGGTGATGACATCACCGGGCACAAGCTCTGTCGACATGGCCTCTTGAACATCTGTGCTCCCTCTGCACACTGTGGCACGGACCACGCTGTGAGCTGCCACCATGCCATGGAGCATGACATATTGCTTCTTTATGGTGTATAATGAGGTAGCAATCGAAATGACTGACATGAAAACTATGGTACTGGCATAGTAGTAGTAGTCCATAAAGCATAAAGCCCCCCAGTAGGGTTCTGGCTTATATGGCTCATATCTGGCTGAATTGGCTCATATTCAGTTTGATGATAAACTTGTGATCTTCATCAGGCGGGTCAGAGGCGCAGTGGTGAACACTCTCACCTCACACCGGGAGATCACTGGCTCTCCACTACCTGTGTGTGTCCAGGTTTTACCAGCTGGGATCTGCTCCAGCATCCAGGGATCCTAAAGGTCTGAACTACTACAAGTTTACATATAGAAACACGTAGAAGCTGATCTACTAACTGAGTCTGACAGACAAAGTAACATACAGTTGATATTGTGTGTTTGCCCTCATGAATATGGAATGCTGTCTCCTAATTTGCTTTTACTGTTGTGAGACTTTTGCAGATGTTATTATAACATATTTTTAGGATTGAACCTCTTAGGTCTTACTGTGTTTCTGCTGTGTTAATTTCTCTGCTGCATTTTTTTCCTAAAAAGCTTGATTTTTGCTGATTCTGCACAATCTATTTATTGGATAATTTCACATTTTATGTCCAGAAACATACTAAATCAAGCTCCATGTTGGGTAAAACAGTAAAGAAGATAGAAAGATTTTTAACAGCTTCATAAGCTGGATCAGGTCATGCACCATCTGGTAACTTCATGGCATCTCTCCATCACCTTCTTGTTAACAGCAAAACACCAGAGACTCCTGTGAGCTTAAAGCCCAATTTACACAAAAGCATTTTAAGTAAAACACATAATTTTTGCATTTTCATTTTAGAAAGATTTTGCATTCACACTGCAATGTTTTGAAAACAACGAAAACACCGAAAACAATGTAGTTTAGCATGGCAAGTCATTATAAAAGCTAGAGAACCGGAGAACAATACACTATGAATATTAAGAAAAGGAGAACATGAACATTCTAGTGGACAAACAACAAAGTTGGATTGTTATTACGGTGACTATCAAAATAAAAGTGCCAAGTCCAGGAGAATCTGGATTGGGAGTCATGACACCATGGAGAAAACGTTGTTGTTATTGTCTGCTCTTGCATGTATAGAAGAACTATTTACCATGGCTGTGGTGCAGATGGGCTGCAGCTGCATTTTGGCAAAGTTATATTTTGTCACGTGGACTAAGAGCATTTTCAAAAACTGGCATTTGCCCCAAGTTTCTATGGAAACGGAGTGAGAGCATTCCACATTGGAAGTCGTGTTGTTGGGTTTCGCTCTGCAAAAAGCACCTGGAAGGGACTGTTGTATTTGGCTCCATATAAATAGAGTTGAGTTGAGTTGAGTTGAGTTGAGTTGAGTTGAGTTGAGTTGAGTTGAGTTGAGTTGAGTTGAGTTGAGTTGTTTTCAAAAAATATATATTTTCAGAGGCTCAAAATATCTTTGAGGGCTCCCAAAAGATTGAAGGTTTCCCAGTTTCACTGGATATTATCATCTAAACCGGACCTCAAAAGTGTTGTTTTGGAATTGCTTCATGGAAGTTCAGTAACAAGTTCACATTGAATAAATATAGAGAAGCTACATTTTCTTCACAGGTTAAGTGACGTGTTTGATGAAGGGTCTATGAGCCTGGAGGGCCATGACCCCTCCAGGCTCCTCCAGGCCTCGATTACCCCCTGCAGACAATGAACTCCAGGCCTCGACACACAAAAAACAACAAACACGGGCTCAGAAAGGCTGACAAATGTTTGAGCTACTGACAGTGTCATTGTAGAGCGAGAGAAATAAGGATGAAAGAGTTCACCAATCTTGCCGACCCAGAAACCACACATCCCTCAGGACACGTCTACTCCAGCCAATCTGCAGGCGGGAGCGTAAACAGCTCCGAGGGGCTTTTGGAATGTCCTCAAATCCATCATGGCCGTGGGTCTTGGTGTTTCTCTAACCTTACAGCCGAGGAGAAAGGTCACAGCCACCGCCAAGTGGAAACAGGTTGATGGCTTTGTCCGTGTGGTGGCGTCCCCTTGTGAATTAGGCGGCGAAGCAAAGCAGGGCAGGAGCGAGTGGTGACGATTAGTCAGCAGTGACTCACATTCGGTCCAGAGCAGGAACAAAAGAAGCATCTTTGTTTAGGATTTTCTGAGAGTTAACGTCATCATTCACGGCTCATTTTGGAGGCGCATGCAATGATCCCCGATGAATGAGTTGTCCCAATGTGATGCGTGAGCAGGCGACCTGCGTCTGTGTTGCCTGGTTATCAGAATCCTCCGCCGGCGTTCAGCAGACTCTCGCCATTAACTCGCCATTAACTCGCCGCAGCGCCGACTCCAAAACTATTTCCCTTTGTGAGGCCAGCTGTGCCCGGCAGCAAAATACTGAGCAGCCACTCTCATTCCACTGAAAACAGGCACAGCATTCATGAAGATTTGTACTATTTTGATGCGATACTGTCGTTTGAGTATGCTCAGTTTTATGGCAGTTGGTGATGAATTCAAAGGAGCAAAACTTTCTTTCTGGCTGCATCATTTTGAAAACCACAACTCACTCAACTTCTACACATAAACTCATACATGACGCTGCTGTTGTGTGGAAAAGAAAAAGACCAAATAGTTGAAATATGACAAAAGAAAATGTAATCCACGTGTACTAATATTTTGAACTCTATGTGTAAATATTACAGTGCAGGAGATGTGTGATCAGAGGGTTGTTGAGATAAATGGGACAGATGGAAATATTATAGAGAGGATGTTTAATAAAAGACAAGTTCAAGTTTCAGGGTGGTGAATGAGAGAATACAATAGAATAGAATAGAATAGTTGATTCTTTGCAACATTGTTCCACAGGAAATAATCATATAAAGTAAAAATATATTATATATTAATACAATAAAAATACTAATAATAATACTATATTACTTAAGTAAATATACTATATGCTATATATTACTAGAAATAAAGAAAAGTGTGTACCGTTCAAAATAAAGCATACAACACCTCCAGCATTATCCAGCAGACAAACAGAAGAACACGTTGCACCTCAAAGCAGTTTTTTTCAGGCCTCAACCGAACAAAGTGTCTTTGGAGCACAAGACAAAACAAACATGTTTCGTTTCTTTCTTATTGAATGTGGCACAAGTGACACAAAATCAGTAACTCGTTCCTTCGTTAAACCAGTTGTGAAGATTAATTATCATTTATTCAACACACATTATTCATTATTATTTATTAGTGTTTATTACTCCATCTTCAATACATCTGAAGTTTATTATAGAAAGATGCTTTATTTGCTTCATGTCGAACAGATTTATGAACAGATCACCAAAAAAGAGAGAGAAGCAACAAATCTTCTGAATTAAACTAACAGCCTGCAGACAGCAACTGGCAGCCCTTATAAAGGTAAATAATGTTTATTTTAGGCACCATGGAGCAGTGTAATGCACCCCAGCTACAATGCCGGCAGTGTAAATCCACATGCAAACATTGCCAATAAAAGAAACAGGAGGCTGCCAAATCCTGCAATATTAAAACAGCGGAAATTCAGGGTGTTTCAAACCGTTAATAACTCTAAACTAATATGGGATTAAACACATCAACTAAAAGGCATTCTTTGTGCACACTTAAATGTATGAAGTATTCTAACAAACAGTGATCAGGTCCATCACCTTCTCACTGACTCAAATATTGACTTCCTTTGCCTCTCTGAGACATGGCTCCGTGAATCTTCGCCTTCAGCAGGACTCTCTGGACCTGCTTATTAAACGTTCATAAAAGACAGACAGGGTTCCAAGGGAGGAGGTGTTGTGATTTATGCCAAAGACACTTTTAATTGTAATGAGATACATGTTACAGATGTGAATGGATTCAAATTTCTTGGACTAACTGTTTCTTTGTCACAGCAAATGTCTTTTATTCTTCTAGGCCTCCTTCATCTAATGTGGATTTTTTTTTTTTTTGAAAAGCTGGAAATTTTATTCAAACAACTCAATCTTGCAAAAGAGGTGATAATAATGGGTGACTTGAATGTAAATTTGGAAGTTAACAAAGTTAGGGAAAAAATGAAAAAGGTTATGCATGATATGAGTATGACTCGGGTAATTAATGGCCCTACGAGAATTACAAACTCCACCAGCACCCAGATTGATCTAGCTTTTAGTAATAGGCCAGAAACGATCTTGAAGTCATACAATATGCTCACAAGAATGTCTGATCACAATGTTATAACGGTTACAAGAAAATTTAATAAAAAGCTCTTCAAACCCTTGGCCGCCACTGAATTCTATAGGATACCAAAATATGAACAGCAAAACTTCCAAGATTCAATCAAAGAAATAAACTGGGATGAATTGCTCGCTGGCAAAGATTTTGACATGGATTGTTCTAAGATGCCCAACAAAATACAACAAATTATTATACAAGTTACCCGGATAATTAAACTAAAAGCTAGAAAGAATGGTCTTCCCTGGTTAAACGAATTTATTGTGAAACTCATGAAAGAACGAGATCACTCTTTGACGTTGTCAATCAAATTAGGACACAACAGATACACCAGTTTACTTCGTTGAGAAATAGGGTAGTGAAAGAAATAAGAACATTTTAAGCTATTTCTTTCATTACTGCTTTGAATAGTGCAAGGAGGAATTCTAAAATAACCTGGAATTATATTTTATTATTTATTTAAAATTATTGGGTGATTCCCAAAAAAAACAAAACAAAAAATGTAAGCACATTTTTTTTTTCTTTCCTGGCTGCCGTACATGACCGGGGGGAACGCTCAAAGAGAGAGAAGATTAAGAAAAGAGAGAGAGAGGGGGGGCAACATACAATACCCTTGTTAGTGCTACATATATTATTTATAGTCCAACTGTTATGAGATTAAACCAGCCTGAGCAGTTCTATCTAGACAGCAACATGATTTTATAGATTAAACCAGCCTGAGCAGTTCTATCTAGACAGCAACATGATTTTCTAGATTAAACCAGCCTGAGCAGCTCTATCTAGACAGTTTACATGATTTTCTAGTAAAAGCAGGGCCGCCCCTGGCCAAGTGGGGGCCCTAAGCAGGATTTTATTTTGGGGGCCCCCTTCCAATACCATAATAATAATAATAATTATTATTATTATTACTATTATTATTGTATTGACGTTTGGAAGCCATCTCTCTCTCTCTCTCCACTCTCCACCTGTAAACAACTGCCTGCCGGCCCATCTGACCGCTGATTGGTCAGATGGTGACGCTTCGCGCTTTCGTCTCTTTTCTCTCTCTCTCTCTCTCTCTCTCTCTCTCTCTCTCTCTCTCTCTCTCTCTCTCTCTCCGGCCTCAGGCTGACTTGGTGGCGGTGTTCTACGCGCCTCTCGGCAAAATGCACGCGCATCCTTTGCGCATTTGCAGAGAATGATGATACTTTATTGATCCCGAGGGAAATTCAATTCACTTGCGCAAAATGGGGCCCCCCATGGATCGCGGGGCCCTACGCACAGCGCGTGTTCTGCGTGTAGGGAGGGGCGGGCCTGAGTAAAAGTATAAATTAGCAGATAGGCAAAAAAAAAAAAGAAGCAAAAACAACAACTACAATGATAACAAAAGCAAAAACAAAACAACACAAAACAAAAAACAAAAACATGATTTTGATCATTGAAAGAACAATAGCAAAAAACAAGAAAAATTAGCAGCAAATCTCATCGATGAGGAGTGGAAGTGTGTGTGTGCATGTGTGTGTGCGCAAAGCCCCAGGCCCTGACCCAAGCCGCCAAGCCAGGACCGGCCGGAGCAGGGCCCCCAGGCATGCAGGAAGAGGATACGGACATGCTCAAAGATTTAGGTTCAGCTCTCATCACTCCCATTGCCTCAATCATTAATCTTTCAATTTCATCAGGTCACTTTCCAAAGGCCTGGAAATCTGCTATTGGCACCCCTGTCTATAAATCCTCTGACTCAACTTCTCTGCAGAACTACCACCCAGTAAGCATTCTTCCGGCCATTTCCAAAATCGCAGAAAAATGGGTGGCACAGCAGATTGTCCATCACTTAAACAGCAACTCCCCCTCTGTCCATGCTATGCAGTTTGGTTTCAGAGCCAGGCATTCCACTGAAATGACTACATGCCTCTTTATTGAGAAAATCAAATGATTTGCCCACTTTTTGTCCTGAAGCTGAATGCTTAATGTATGCAGATGACACGGTTTTCTTTGTTTGTGTTCGTACCAAAGACACTGCTGCCGTTAAACTCACTAAAACAATGTCCTGTGTCACCACTTGGTTGCAGGAGTGCTGTCTGCAGCTAAAACTGTAGGCATGTATTTCACTAAAACCTATCACCTGACCCCGACATACATGTTAATGGAGAAAAAATATAAATTGTCAGCCAATATACCCACATGGAAAGAACCTATATAAACATATATGTTTTAATATAGGTTTTGATATAGGTTTGGCATATATGTGACATATATAAAATTGGCCGTTTTCCTATATGTTATGTACATATATGTACATATATGTGTGCATACATGCGCGCATATATGTAATGTCACATATATGCTAAACTTATATGCAGCATTATGTGCATATATGCAGCATATATATTGTCATATATGTGCATATATGCAGCATTTATGTGCATATATAGTCATATATGTGGATATATGCAGCATATATGTGCATATATGCAGCATTTATGTGCATATATGCAGCATATATATTGTCATATATGTGCATATATGCAGCATTTATGTGCATATATGCAGCATATATATTGTCATATATGTGGATATATGCAGCATATATTGTCATATATGTGCATATATGCAGCATTTATGTGCATATATGCAGCATGTATATTGTCATATATGTGCATATATGCAGCATATATATTGTCATATATGTGGATATATGCAGCATATATGCAGCATATATTGTCATATATGTGCATATATGCAGCCCATATATTGTCATATATGTGCATATATGCTGCATATAGGTTTCATATATGTGCATATATCCTCATATAGGTTCTTTCCATGTGGGTAAATATCTTGGGTTGATAATAGATTCACGGCTTTCCTTTAAAGCCCATCAATATGGGCTGTGTAAAAAACTGTGTAAAAAACATCAAGTTAAATCTCGCAAACGTTCGTGCAATTTAAAATTAAATGTCATCTGAAGCCGCAAAAATGTACTTGCATTCACTGATTCTCAGTCACTTCAACTATTGCCTAACCAGTTGGTCCCAGGCTAGTCAGAGTGCATGAAAACCATTGGAAGTCCTGTACAAACAAGCAATTAAAGATATGGATTAAAAAAAACTTAGGCACTATAGTCACTGTGCAATAAAAAAAAAAAATACATTATTTTAAATTGGGACAGTTGTCACACATTTGCAGACTTCAAATTGATTTATAAAGTACTGCATAAATTGGCTTCTGATCTTCTGGCATCAGCCAAAGAAACAACCTTGAACGTGTCACTGGAGGCTCTGTCATAGGTGACTGTTACCTTCCTCTGCGCAGGAGCACTTTCAGTAACGAAGCCTGGTCAGTAAGGAGCGCCAGTGCATGGAACTCAGTACCTGAGGAGGTTAAACTGGTTACGACATACAAGGCCTTCACAAAAAAAAATGAAAATGTGGCTTATCAACACATACAGTTGCCAACACTAAAAGATAAGCCTGCTGTGATGTTTTGATGATGTGATCAAATGTTATATTGTGATATTGTATTTTCTTAATTGTATAGAAAGTGTTTGCATAGGTATTTTACTGTTTGCCTATTTAAATTGTAGATGTGTCTTTTTACATCATGGCCAAGGGACTATAGAAGAAAACTAGCCTTCTGGCTAATTCTTGTTTTTTTTTTACCATGTGTAACCATGAGTTTCATGAAATGGAACTGTCCCCTTTTAAATAAAGAAGGAAAGAAAGAAAGAAAGACGCTGGAAATGTTGCTTGAATGTGAAGTCGTTCATGTTGTCGTTGGGAAAATGGACTACGATTAGGGATTATGATACTGGTTTATTGCACCACTGCATGCCGGCTCTAACTACTTCAGAAGTTTGTGAATGCGGTTTTGTGTATATGGAAAACTTTTGAATATCCGTGTGGAAAGACTCAAAGTGAAATCCAGTTAGTATTGATGTCGTTTAGTAGAATAAACATGGAACCGAAGGCCACGAGAACAAAAAGAAATGTAAAAATAAAGAAAACACCTGTCTCAATTTGACATAAAGATCAGTCTAATAAACATACACAGTGAAGTCCGCACACACAAACAGAATCTTCAGAGAATCACTCAACAAGATATGAACAATATTGATTGTCTGGTGTTTTATTGAGGTCAGAGCTGTTTACATGAACAGACTCGTAAATTTCTCTGCTGGAATCCACTTCTGCCTTCCTGCTGTGTGGTTCTAGGAAACAGTGACAGTATGTGAATAGAAGAAGAAATGAAACAAGAGAAAGACAGCTCTGAATTTGAGCAGTCAAATGTACTGATGTCCATCAGCTACAGGTTCAGCCCACATGAAAGAACCTATATAAACATATATGTTTTAATATAGGTTTTGATATAGGTTTGGCATATATGTGACATGTATATGTGTGACATGTGCGCGCATGTATGCACACATATATGTACAAATATGTACATAACATATAGGAAAACGGCCAATTTTATATATGTCACATATATGCCAAACCTATATGCGCATGTATGCACACATATATGTACATAACATATAGGAAAACGGCCAATTTTATATATGGCACATATATTCCAAACCTATATGCGCATATACGCACACCTATATGTTCCCATATATGCACACCTATATGCGCATAAAATATAGGGAAATGGCCAATTTTATATATGCCACATATATCTTAACCTTTATATAGGTTCTTTCCATGTGGGCCCACACTGGATACTGTTATTTGCTCAGTGCCCCTAGCGGGAATCGAACCAGGGTTTCCTGTGGACCAGTCCGTTGCCTTGCCACCTGAGCTATCGAGCCACTATGTATATATATATATATTTTTTTTTCTATATGTATATATATATATATTTTTTTTCTATATGTATATATATATATATATATATATATATATATATATATATATACATATAGAAAAAATATGTACCTATCTGTGCATATAGGTCCATATATGTGCATAAAATATAGGAAAATGGCCAATTTTATATATGTCACATATATTCAAAACCTATAGCAAAACCTATATTAAAACATATATGTTTATATAGGTTCTGTCCATGTGGGACCTTCCATATATGCAGCATATATATTGTCATATATATTGTCATATATGTGCATATATGCAGCATATATGTGCACATATGCAGCATATATATGGTCATATATGTGCATATATGCAGCCCATATATTGTCATATATGTGCATATATGCAGCATTTATGTGCATATATGCAGCATGTATATTGTCATATATGTGCATATATGCAGCATATATTGTCATATATGTGCATATATGCTGCATATAGGTTTCATATATGTGCATATATCCTCATATAGGTTCTTTCCATGTGGGAGGATTTCACGTTGAAAACACAGAAATGTTATTTCTTAACAATTTGTTAATCAGAGCAGCAGCGCATCACATTATTTTCCATCACTTGGTTTGTATTTTCAGCACTTTTCAGATTTTTATCCGCTAAATATTTCACTGCAGAAACAGATTTAATCTATCAAACCCGCCTCTGTTTTTTCTTCTCAAAGGCATTTTGGAGCCGTTCTTCTGAAGGCAACTGGTCTCTGAAGTCTGACCAACCGCTGCATGCAGAGTTCAGCCAACTTTTCTCTGAAGCACAGAGAGATTTGCTTCCCAGGTCTGAAACAAAACCAGTCGAGAGGAAGCTGCTTTCTTCACTTGCTTCTTGTTTACCTTTCCTTTCTGTGTCCTTTCTGCATCTGACTGAATGCTAAACACGTCAATTCCAGTGAAATGGAAGTGGCTCTCTGAGAAACGTGACGACAGGCTTGATTTCTCCTGCAGAGTTTGCGAAGCGGAACACAAATAAGTCCCCGATATTTACTTTTCTGTGTGATAATTCGAGTGAGACATCAGATTATATTGGACTGGACTTCCATGGCTGACCCTCCAGAGGTTAGCTTTTTCTCATACCCAGTTTGGGAGCCCGACACTGTGAACTGTTGGGAAAAGGGCAACGTCAAATCCTCACACGTGTTTCATAAGTTTCTGTCTCATATGGCTTCATTTTGTAGGTGTGATGTATATACTGTCCGCGGACTGCTGGGCAGGTCACGGACACCAGAGGACGTGACCAGATGTAAACATGGTGAACTAAAAGTCCCAGTGGAGATCAACAACAGGGAACTCACATGTAGCAATCGTTTAATCAGAGTTCAGCACCAATTTTCCAGTTGAATACGTTTTAGTTACAGAACTTCCTGTCACGGCTGGGAGCCGGCGCGTGGAGCTAGAACCCAAAAGCAGACCTCAAGCAGGAAGTTGTTTGCAAACAGTAAGGTTTATTGAGGAAACAGGGAAAGGGGAGCTGGAACGGTGACGGGACCCGGGGAACTCCGGGGAGCCTCTTGGAACCGGGACGGGACCCGGGGGAATCTCAGGGGGTGCCTCTTGGAACCGGGACGGGACCCGGGGGAATCTCAGGGGGTGCCTCTTGGAACCGGGACGGGACCCGGGGGAATCTCAGGGGGGGCCTCTTGGAACCGGGACGGGACCCGGGGGAATCTCAGGGGGGGCCTCTTGGAACCGGGACGGGACCCGGGGGAATCTCAGGGGGGGCCTCTTGGAACCGGGACGGGACCCGGGGGAATCTCAGGGGGGGCCTCTTGGAACCGGGACGGGACCCGGGGGAATCTCAGGGGGGCCTCTTGGAACCGGGACGGGACCCGGGGGAATCTCAGGGGGGGCCTCTTGGAACCGGGACGGGACCCGGGGGAATCTCAGGGGGGGCCTCTTGGAACCGGGACGGGACCTGGGGGGACTTCTTGGAGCCGGGACGGGACCCGGGGAATCTCTGGGGGGCTTCTTGGAACAGGAACGGGAACCACACTCACTCCCCGGGGAGGACAACACTGACTCACCTCCACACGGAGTGAAGACTAGCAATCCTCTGGCCCCGGACCCCCCTCCCTGCAGGGCTTAAGACTGCTTGACAATCAATTAGCTGATTGCCTGCAGGAGTGCCAGAGAGGATCCGGTGCTGGAGCGAGGTGTGTGACTCCTGACACTTCCTGACATTTCAAACGAGGGGTGAGGCCAGGCGCTGCCTTCACCAACAATTCCATGTTATCTTTACAGGTTTTTTTTTCCTTTTTGCACTTAGTCAGTCGCTTCTTCTGATGTTGCTGCTCATCCGTTAGGCATCGAGTTCAGAGAGGCAGGCTTATGATCACCGGAGCAAATCCCAAGAATGTCTAGATAGAGCTGCTCAGGCTGGTTTGATCTCATAACAGTTGGAAAATATTTGGATCAGTGTGATAACTGTAAATAATATATGTAGCACTAGCAAGGGTATTGTATGTTGTCCCCCACCCCACCCTCTCTCTCTCTCTCTCTCTCTCTCTCTCTCTCTCTCTCCTCTCAATCTTCTCTCTCTTTGAGCTTTCCACCCGGTCGTGTACGGCCGCCATGCCAACTTCCTGCATCTCTTCGTGCTGCAAGAGCAAAAACTGTTCTGACATCAGAAGGCTTTCAATCACATCATATTGTCTGCCCATGCTGCTGAACAGGACGAGGGCGGGGGGAAATCCCAAGAATTGGCTGGAAAATGTCAACAAGCAACTCACTGAACTTACTTCTGTCCTCATCAACGATGCTGTGTTTCCCCCTCATCTGCTTGGTAAAGGTATAGATAAGGGCATCAGAGATCACAGGAGGTTTAGTCGACTCCACAGTTATTAAATTAACAAGCATGTTTTATAGATATATATGGTGGATTCTGTTACGTTCCCTGGTTGAAAACACCAACTATCACAAATCAAATCAACAAGTGATGACAGGACCTAGACGTCCTGTCTTGTCACAAGAAAAATTTCTCACAAATCTAAATGATAAAAGAATAGAGAAAGGTTTAGAGAAATGTGAGGGAGGAAGGGACATAGCTGAATTAATGAAAATGATCAAACAAAACTGTTTCTAAACCAGAGAGTGTGTTCCACTTCGCACAAAATTAGCTGACACTGTTAAGTTAATGTGCAACTCACAATGTAGTTCAAATGTTTGCATTGTTTATGGTTGTCTCAGATTTGAAGGGATTTATGAAGGAGGAACAAATCCACTTTTCCAGTGTGTTTGGCCCTCTGATTCCTTTAATACTTTCTAAATGTTTTCACTTGCTCTTTGTTGTTGTAGCTGAAACCTTTGACACATTTTTCTCATTTATTCGGCCTAATTCTGTTTAATTTGCTGTGACTCCATCAATATAATTCACCAACACACTTCACTCTATTGGATCTCATGTAAACAGGCCAAATTTCCACAAAATCCTCATTTCACACTCTGTTTGTACGTGACGTCACTCACGGTGTCCTTTTCAGTCCATCAACAGCAAACACACTCAAACTGAACGAACAATCTGTTTGTATGCATTGCAGTGCACCTTATACAAGATCTGAGATCATTCATAGTGAGACTGTACGTGCAGTGATTCTGCTGATGGTGAAACGGCTTTATTCTCTCGGAAAGGAATATAAATTTTATCCGTGAATCTCGGTATTTTGGCCAAACTGGTCGATGTGGAGTCTAGCTGCATGTTGACAGAGTTTAGAGATTAGCGTCCATATTAGGCCAAACAATATGAACTTATGCTTGTTAAATATGCAGTTTCTCCACAGCTGACAATTCAACAAAGATGTGCTTTCATGTGAGAGTATTTCATATAGAACTACATTTCCTCTCCGAGGATGGAGTCAGTGAGTGTTGATGCCGAGCAGGCCAGTGGCCTTTCAGCTCTTCACATTTCTAACTTTGTCTAAATACCAACAATGTTGACTCTGCAGCAACAATATGGAGCCACGTCCTTACAAGGCATCCAAGAAATGTTAGCTATAAATAAGAAAGGAGCTTTTCCCCCCTCCAGCCATCAGTCATGAGAACATTTCCCAAGACTGATGTCTTGACGGCTTTACGGACGACGACAACAAGTGAAATACTGCTGATGCAGCTCAATTGACGATACGGCAGTTTGGAAGTGTACTCACAGCAGTACAGACACCAGTGTACAGAGTACATGCTAACAGAAAAGAGGCACTGCGGTGGGTAGAGTTGATCAATTTGCAGCAAGCAGACAAATACAGCCGAAGTGGCCACAGAGAGGGAGTCGGCCCTACTGGAAATGAACTGAGCTGTGACTCCCTCCTGCGGTGGCCAGGTCACACCATTTGACGAGCGGCAGAGGGATGTCACAGAGGTCAGAGGTTGTGGAACTGCTTTGGGTGGCATAGTTTGGCCTTTCCTGGCTTAATCCTCCCTCGGGAAGCCATTCAGAGCCTTAGAATAGATGTGAACATGGACAAACACACACTGGTCCTAATCTCTGCACCGCTCCCCCGTTGGCCATCGCTGGGAAAGAACTGTTGGGAGATTAGAGCGAGTGCATGGAAGTGGGGCGAACGACAGACGATAGGTTTTCTCCCACATTCGTTGTCCTGGGAGACTTCATGTTGGTGCCGGTTTGACTCCAGTTAAAAACTCCATGGAGCTTGTCCTCCACATCGGACCTCTCTGCTTCAGATCTGATTGCGGCTCTAAAGAATAAAACCACTGCAAGTTGGAGTAAAGTGGACAGATGCTTGGAATTTGTCATTATTGTGGTCTGCTATTAACTCTACAGCTTTTAATATGTTGGTGCTGATAAACAGAAGAAAAATGTTTCATCAGCAGGTTTTCAGGTGTTCAGGAATCAATTCACTATTAACTGATCCATATAGATTTATATCATCAACTTAAACTTGCTGCTTTAGTAACATTTTAAATCATAGCTTTCTCTTAAATTATGTATTGGAGCTGTTAATTATCTGCAATTCTAACTGGGGGAATTCAGGTGTTGATGACAGTTTGTATTTAATTTCAATAATTCAACATTACATTCATCCCTTTTCAAACCTGGCTGCCACGTCTGCCTATAGTTTGGATTTTTCAGAAGTTTTAAAGGACGATTCTCTGGAGGGGAATCAAAATGACAGTTTTACATCAACTAATATTGTTTCAGGCCATCTGTGGAAATCAACTATTTGACTTTTGAATTGAAAGACACCTCTGTATTCTGATGATTCGTGTTTTTCCAAGTTACAACTCTCTAATGTATTAATTATATAGTTCCCATTTATAGGTACCACAATTTATGAGGTGTCCTCTGAAAATGTGCCTGGATTAGATGTAGTAGTATGAGATGCCAAGACGTCTGCAGATATTTTTAAAGATGTATTGGTATTGTGTGGCAACATGTGGCCCATTGGATGTCCCTTCATAAAAATAAAAAATAAATAATTAAATAGCAATTAAAAGTAAGAATGTTTTAAGTTTAAATAAAAGGAACGTCGAACCTTGTCTTCAGTTTATAGAAAACAATAAAATATGAATGACCAGAACAAACACTGAGGAACTGATGCAGAGCGATGACGCTTATTAAAACTCTGAGATGAATTATATTGAGCAGATCTGAAGACAAAAGGCCCCATGTGGTGTAGCGCTGAGCTGAGGAGGTCATGGGTGGAAACCTGTGAGGTTGGCACTTTCTCCCTCTGAGTGTAGGTTTCCTACACTTTCTTCCCACGGTTCATTGTCAGTGTGAGTGTGTGTGTGTGTGGTTGTGAGTCTCTGTGTGTTTGTCCTATGATGAAACGTGTCCAGGTTGATATCGTGGCTCCAGGACCTTGGATCTCCACAAAACTCCATAAAAGAAAGCTGGATGGGAAAAAAAAGTGATGCTTTACACAGATTACATTGCATTTGATGTGACTGTGACTTTAAATACGTCAAACTATGAAGGAGTGGGATGCTGCTGCCTTTAGAGATCCTCATTCTGTTAGTAACCCACAAAAATACACTGAATAAGTTTGACACTATTTGGTTCTATTTTGTTATTAATAAATGTGTTCACTGTGTGGGGAACCCTTGTGATGCCTGTGAAAAGAAAGCAGTTGTTTTGACACAATAATCTCAATGTGTCATGATGTTTAGAATTGAAAGTACTAACTTCTATGTTCTGCAAGAACAGTCTAAATATGACTATTTTGTTCAAATAGATAACTTTGTTGGAAAAAAGCTAATATGATTTTGATATGGTAAAATGATATTATTGAAACATCCGTTTTTAAACATACATCACCTGGATCTCTGTTGACTGAGTAATGCATATAAACAAGGAGTGAAAGTGGAGATCTGCATTGAAATTGGATGGTGGATATATATATATATATATATATATATATATATATATATATATATATATATATATATATATATATATGGCCAACCAAATATCTGTGTGTGTGTGTGTGTGTGTGTGTGTGTGTGTGTGTGTGTGTAACACAAACTGAGAAATAAATATAAATTGCTTTTAACAATACAGGCTCACAACAAAGTCTTTATATAGAACACAGGACATAAACAGAACAATTATCAGAAATCAGGTATTGAATAGACGTGGGTGGGGCGGGGGGGGGCGGGGCGGGGGGGGTAGTACAAGCGTGGAACGATTGGTCTAAAGGGGATTTCAGGAGGCCACTAAACCAAAATAAAGAGTGCTGGTGATTTCCCAAACCACCCGGTGCTTCAGTACATGGCCTAATAGTTACTTCTACACAGCTGGTAGATCATCACTCCAATCACAAGCCAGGCAGGAGCAGAAATACACAAACCATTTGGATGAATGTGTGGAATAACTATATTGGGCTGAAATGAATGGTGATGTGAACCTAAATGAGAAATGAGAATTAAGGGACCCTGCTGCCATTAATGAAAACAGTGCTGAAGAAAATCTGTGTTATAATATTAACAGATGCATCAAATGCAATTTTCTGACTTGAATCGAAACAGAAGTTCTGTTTTTTTGCTGTGGTATTCTCTGCTCACTTCACTGTGGTCATAAATTGTTCTCTTTTATAAGAATCATAAAGTAAAATGATATCATGCATACCTTTGTTGTGCTGTATCGTTTTGAGCTGTCGTGAGCCATGTAGGAGGAGGTCGTGGCTTGGACATGGAGTCCAAGGAAGTGTGATTTGTAGGTCAGCAGGTAGTTGGTATTATAAAGGGAACAAATCAGATGAATAAGATAAGATAAGATCGCCTTTATTAATCTCACAGTGGAGAAATGAACTTGTTGCATACAGCTCTTGAGGACACATGAGGAAAGGAGAGGAATGTGCTAACTGCTAGTAGAATAGGCAAGGACAGTGCACACAGTTAATAGAATAGAGGTATCTTATATACAATTTTACAAAATTAAGTGACTTAGATAAAGTGTCCTAGGTGCAGGGATTGTTTCACCTGCTGTCGCTGTTTCTACACAGTCCTGTTGTCCAGTCTGACAGCAGTGGGGATGAAGGACTTGCTCCGTCCTGCACTGAGGGTGTCTCAGTCTGCCACTGAGAGCTCCTCAGCTCCTCTACAGTCCCGTGCAGTGGGTGGGTGGTGTTGTCCATGATGGAGGTGGCCTTAGCTACCACCCTCCTGTCGCTCACCTCCTTCACAGAGTCCAGGGGCCAGGGGCCCAGGACTCAGGACTCTAATAATCAGGAATCTAATGAAACTATATTTTTGAAGAACATTATAGCTTTAGACTAGATGGATGGACACACAGTAGGTTCAGTTGGCTTCACTTCACTTCACTTTCCGCTGAGAGCAGCCCCAAAGCGCTTTACATGGTTCATCACATTCATCCATTCACACACTATTGCAGGCTGCAGCCATGGAAGCCAAGTGGGAGCAGTTTGAGGTTCAGTGTCTGTCAGAGATGGAAATCGAACCTGCAATCTACTCATTCGCACATAGCCAATCTTTTATTGAAATCCAGGATGAAACCTTGAAAGTTTTGATAATATTTGGCATTAAAATGGTGAAAGAAGTGAGGTTCTGGTCACTGTGATGTTTTACAACATATTTTATGTTGATGTTTTATGTTTTACACAGATTTTAAAGCACTGGGATATCTTTAGATTACAGTCTGAGGTGGGATTAACCCTGTAGACTGAAGAGGAAGTGGCTGTTTTGACACTGAAACCCCTTCAGAGAAACACATTTTAGCTGATTTTGCTTCATTATGGGACTTGCAGCAATTGGAATTCAATCACTCTGGTTTTTTTTGTTGTTTTTTTTACATTAAAGTCCTCTAAGGATTACAAAACATCTATATTCAGCTAAAACCACATTTCATGCTTGAAGTGAACTGATGGTGTTTTGTTTCTCCAGTCCGACCACAGATGGTCGTCGGGAATCAAACCGCTAGCCTCGGAAACTGCACAACGTAGCTGTCATACATGTTTTGTCCACTGCGGCTTCCCAGGCCAATTACACAGTGATTCATGTGTGTGTGTGTGTGTGTGTGTGTGTGTGTGTGTGTGTGTGTGTGTGTGTGTGTACATGCGGGGGGGGGGGGGGCACGTGGAAACATGCATATATGTATGGTATGTGAGTGTTAAGTGTGTCAGTGTCAGCATGGCAGGACATGTCTGCCGGGGCTTTGATATCTCTGTCCACACCTCTGTCTATGGGGGGGGGGGTATTTTATCTGTTCACAGAGGAGGGAGAGTCAAGAGAAGAGAAAACTCAGCGTTAAAAAGTCATTAGTCTTGATAAGCGATCACTGCTGTTTGCTGTTGCCAATGTAAAGGAAGGGGAGAGAAGAAAGACGGCCAAACACACACAAATTCAAGTCCTGAAGCTGAATCGACGCACACGGATGGAGATCTCGGATGAGAAGCTGAAAGATTGGTACCATTGTGACCATTGTGTAGTAGGGGACTCGTCGACCTGCGGCCCCCCAGCAACAGTTTCCCATGAAGGTCTGCTAACAGCTCACACATACGCCGGTTATATCGAGACAAGAACTGAAGGATCAGAAGCAGCCTCGTCTCATTAGATTAATCCCACAATGATATTTAATCCTCAACTTGACTGTTTTCTTACCTTTCCACTTACTCTTATACTAACTGTCACTCTTTGGTCAAAACAAAACAAAACAAAACAACAACAAAACAAAACAAACCAAAGAAAACTTTGGGTCCAAACCTCCACTTCCACTACACTTCACTTCATAGCAGTGCCTATTTCACTCTCCCCTTCTCCTTTAAGTGGAATTAAATAAGGACCATTATAGTGTTTTATTGTGTTTCTCATATGTTCCTGTTGATATTTTCAGACATATTCTTCACATATTGATCACATGTTTCTCTGATTTTGGGGGTGATTTAAACTTTTATATATATATATATATATATATATATATATATATTGATTGAAAACGGTATAATACTTACTGTATACATACCGTATGTACAAGCTGAGTCATGTCAATGGATTTCATTAAATGTTCTTGTTGAAGTGTCATTAACAGATATACACTGTGTGAGAAATAATAACCTGTAATAATAGCTTGTTTACTGGTACTGCTCCACATGGAAATATCCTTTTCTGGGGATTGTTTTTTCCTTTTCACCCTCATGTTGATTGTGTTGTACTGGATATAGTACAAAGTAAATAAAAAACAAACAATAAACAGTGACAAACAGTAAGTAAGCAAGAAAATAGAAGATGTAAGTAAACACTTCTGGTTCAGGAGCCGAATTAAACTTATTAACATGTCACCTGTTTCATTATTAGAATTTACTACAAGATAAATGTTGAATATATTGATGTGCTTTAGGATCCAATATGAGCACAGGGAAATTCAGAGTTGTGGGATAACTCCTGAATAATCTTGTAGTAACACGATTGAGTTTTCTCTTATTGGCTTACAGCAAATTATTTTCTGGAAATTAATCTAGGAAACACTAGAAAACATATTTGACCAATAATCACATGACAAAACATTCATTCACACCATTCATCAAACTTCTGTACTTCTTCATCCGGTGTAGGGGCTTGTTTACTAAAGCAGGTTGAGCTAAACACACAAACAGATCAAACTTACAGTGTTTTACTGATCAACTCAAAATAACATATTGATGGACATCAAGAGAAACCAGGAGCTGGAAAATGTATTGTAGTTTAGATTTTTTTTATTATTACTATTTTACAGTCACGCATGAAGTTGGACTGTGGAAAGAAAAACCAACAGGAAACATGCAAACTCCACATAGAAAGAGCTCAGAGCTTAGACTCAAACCAGCAATCCCGTTGTTCTTGTGAGGCGAGAGAGCGAACCACTGCACCTCTCTGCAGACCGACCAGAAGCATGATTTACATCATTAGTGAAGAAGTTGGCCTGGAGAATTTCCATCTATTATTCATTGCATAGTTACGTACGTGTGTAATATACACTATATTGTATTCATTGTTTTTGATGTGAAATGGATGTGATTTGTTTACGACAAACACTAATTAAATAACAAATAGTTGCAGTTCTACATTCGCATCGTGATACAGTCAAGTTCTCAGAGACGTTCCGCACACTGCAGCCTTTGTTCCTCTTCCCCCCGGAGTGCTGCACCCCGCTGTTCATGCAAAAGCACTTTATTCAAACAAAGGCTCACGTCCAAATCAGACAGGAGACTCGTCACGTTCAGTCCCTCTGCACTCGTTCTGGACGCTGAAGAAGGGATTCCGAGGTTTAACAGAGCCGACACGCTGGAGCGTAACTTTGTAGAGGGTTCATGAGAAAGTAAGTTCTTCTACTTCAGAAAAGCCCTCAACACATGCAAAGTGTGTATTTATCTTCATGGATCATGAGTAAACATGAGAGTGATTCATCATCTCCGTGACAAACTTTCATGTGAACATTTGTGATTCTGTTCTGATTGAGCTGATTAATGTGGAGGTCACGTCGGGGTCAGAGCAGGAGGCCAGCAGGCTTCAGGAGAACATCCTGCTCACTGTCACTGCCAGCAAACATAACGGAGAGTAAAGGTAAAGAGTCACAATTACGTTTGATCTGCGTGGAAACTATCAGTAGTTTCAGCTGAGTGGAAGTATCAGGTGGGAAGAAGCTTCTACAGAAAAATCCTCCATATGTTATGATAAATAAATGAATACATACTAATAATAATAATAATAATAATAATAATAATAATATAGAACATATGAAAGCTTATTGTTTTTGCAATTCCCCCCAAAATAAACATTCAATTATTCTTAAATTGCCACAATATGTTACATTTTTCAAAAGTATAATGCAGGGTTTTTTTAAACAGCAGTTGCAGATTTTTAAGACAAAGCAACTAATCAAGTTCATGAGAAGCGAGAAGCAATATGATCTGAAAAATGACAAAACAGCTGGAGCCAATGAAGTTAGAGAGCAAAACATAAATGTTTCAACAGGAATATTAAAAAAAACAGATATAAGGTAATCACATCATTTGATTATATTTGGTTTATTGTTCTGTGAAAACAGTTGTAATCTAATCAAGTATTTGTTGATGATAATTGAATAAAATGCATTATTAAAAGTTAAATCCCCAATAGCTTCATCCCTGGCTTTACTCTTCTCTTCGCATGGCTGCTAAAACCGATCAGTCTATTTAATGAGCGACACAATAAAACTGGTGCTCGCCTGTGAAGGCAAGACACCGGTGCTCATGTCGGCCTGAAGATCGACTGCAGATAACTAATGTCAAAGTAAAAACAATTCAGCTTATCACCACTGGAATCTATCTCCAGCACTCTGCCTCTGTTTAGACAATCCCACACCCCAATGGGAAAAAAACCCTGCTCTACGTAACACATAGGCTGTGTTGCTTTTCCTCATTGGGACCAGATGGCATCAGCCATTAGGTAAGAACTTGATCTCAGCTGGAAAATGTTGAATTTCACAGTCAAACCCGATGCCTTATAGAACTGGGCTACCTGAAGTTGATGACAATGTGACACAGATGTTGTCTTATAGTTTATATTGAAAATAGAAACGATCAACACACCCTGGAGGGTTTCTTCGTGTTTCTAATTAGTCCTGGTCGACACATGAACAGTGCAAATGTGCATTAGGCCTCTGTCTTTGCTTATTTATGTGGCAGATCTATTGAGAAAGTCGTAAAGTGCCTAACGCACGAAAGTGTAAAAGAAAACATGAACCACGTTATGAGACAAGAAAAGTCCTTCAGATGTCAATCCCCGTGACGAGTGAAGCCAGAGACATAGAAGCTCCACAGAGTCCCAACTTCTGCTGCCAGCTGAGCAAATAACAGTACGGGAGAAAAAGCCGTGTCACAGGACAGAACGTAGAGGAGATAGAGAGCATTTGTGTTCACTGTTTGGATTGAGAGATGTGGAGATGAATGGATGTGAGAGGAGAGTGGGTGGAATTCATACGGGACAACGTCTGCAGACACCTGACCTGTGATGGAAACATCAAACTGAACGCTTCAAGACTCCCATCAGTACGTGATCGTTATTGCTTATCAGCCGGTTTTTAATAATGATTTGAACATGCCTCAACATGAAAACTTCTGGAACCTGGCTGAACCTGGAGCTCAGCTGCAGGATCATTAGTGAGATAAGCGAGGCACCGACGTGGGGCAATTACGTCTGATTGCAGTTATTTTTCCAGTCCATCCCAGAGGTGAGCAGCGGGGTTAGAAACAGGCCTCCTTCAGGTCACTCAGGTTCTTGCTTTGCCTAAAAGCTGTTTTATGGATTAGGTTCTGTTTTCAGGTGTAATGTTTTAACAAAAGAATCATGGTATTAGTCATTTCTAATACGTTCACACTGTTAGAGCGCATGATATTGGCTTTAAAGAGTTAGAGCAGCAGTGATGATTACGGCAGAACTCAACCAATCCATTAACAGCCACACATAGTGTTTTAGTACCTGAGCAGCAAACACAGATTTCACAGTAAATTAAACTGAAGCGATCAATAAGAATATTCTGAATGCAATATCTTTAAGTGCTGCTCATGAATGACACGTCGGACGCACCTTCAGCATGACTGTAAATCTCTATTGTGCAAGCTTGCAAATGTTGCACTGTGTTGAATTTATCACTGGTTTCACAGGTTTCCCACAACAGCCAAGGGCGACACCTGCGTCACAGAACTCACCTGAGTCTCAGGAGCACAATGAAAGGCCTGGAAATGGTTGATGTGCCTTCCTCTGTTAACTTGTGTTCACATTACACTTCTCATACACGTTGTGTGGCTGTCCTGCTCTTCCTGCTGTCATATTGATGCTAACCAGACTTGAATTCGCCGTAATGACGGGTCTCAGCGCTCAGGCAATGGTTCCAAGGATGATTTCTCTGAACCCGTGACCCACCACCCTACATGAAGGAAGCGTCAGATTCCTCTGCCAGAACAAATAACAAGGTAATTTCAAGTGTAAATTGCTCCAATTTGCTCCCTCTGCGAGGCGATATGACTGTATAAACACAGCGCTGTGAGTCCGTCTGCACCGCCAATACTCGGAGAAATCTGTCTTTATTGGAAACTGCAACTGAAATTTATCCAGACACACATCATCATATTTCTATAAAAACGGATGAAATTAGGAAAGTTGTCCTGGGTGACACCTTGATATAGTCCATCAAAGATATATTTATTTATAAATAATAATAATCAAACACGTGGTGGGCGTCCTTGGAATATTACAAGAAGAGGCAACTTTACACGAGTTCCAGGGTCAGTTTTTCTCCCGTTTCAACCAACAATAGTAATACCTCAGGCTTCCAGTAATTGGCAGATTAATTGACTTGTAATTAATTGGATTCGAATTTTACTAAGAGGCAGTGCCAGCAGACACAGTGGAGTCACAGAGGCTTGACTCAAAGAAATGAAGACACTTTCTGCAGGGGATCTGCAAATAGTGTCGATTTCAGTGAATTCCTTTACATAGCTTGCAGTTACAAAGAAAATGTCTTGAATGTTATGAGAAAGTGACTGGGAAAAATCTCAGTTTCCTCCATGAATAATCTCTTTTCTGTTTCTGCTAAATCCTCATAGAAACTGGATGTAAGAGTGTGTCCACCATATGCATTAATGCCAAAGTGTCTTCAAATAATCTTGTCGAAGATGTGTAACTTGAAAAGCATTTCGCTTGGAAGTCCTGGATCATGGCTGAGGTTCAAAGTCATGGATAATCAGAATCCCCACATGTTTCGCAGGATGCATTGATCCATGATTTTGATACTGGTGGAGAAGTAATCTCCATGTTATTAGGGTTAATGGTATTTGTGACAGATCTATGATGAATCAAATACTGATGATAAAGACAAACAACTACACCAATGTCATTTCTCAAATTTTCAAGTGAATTCATGGAAGCCAATCGACAAACTAAAATCAAGCATTTTGAAAGAAGTGAACTATCAAGAGCGCATACCCCGAGACAATAGCAGTCGAAAATAGATTGAGATGGAGTTGCATAAAGACAGAAGACTCCTGTACAACAATCAAGTGGCGTTCAACAGAGAATAGCAGGACTCAGTGTGCCAGACAGGGAGTCTGTTTACCTGCACAGTGTTTACAGAGAAACCTGGAATCCCCCTGCTGCACAACAAAAGGTGGACGTGTGTCTGAGCCAGTGAGCTGGGAAGCTGTGTTTACGAGCCCGCCATCAGAGGTTCGGCAGCCCGGCCGCCAACTCTGATTCTTTTAGGTGTGACTGGCTTTGTTCAGAGCCTCGCCTCGCCTCGCCTCGCCTCACCGCTCCGTCTCCCAGCTCCCCGCCCTCAGCTCAGCTGCGAGGTCGAGGCAGAATGAGCAGCGAGGGAGCAGCCCTGACCTCCGGCGCTCGCTGCGGAAACAATGGCGACGCGCCTCAGGGTGACAGCAGGAGACAGGAACAGGCACAAACACAGGAACTGTCCATTCTGCCACTGAGGCAGACCTGGAGAGGCCTGAGAATCTGGAGGAGGAACACTCTCTCTCTCTCTCCCTCTCTCTCTCTCTCGCCCTCGCCCTCACTACTGTTTTCAATATGCCCTAATATGACAAAAAAAGTGATGCACATTTGATTGTGTGCACTTCATAGCTGGAGGTCCCAGGGGGAGGAGCTGGAAGTGCCGTGGAGTGTTTCGGAATGAGACGGGGATATTTTGAGACACAATGTTGGGTCCTTTCACTTCTTGTACCTTGCACAGGAATTCAGAAGGACGATGCTCACACATTGAGCAGGTTGTCAGTGAGTCTGTGAAGCTGCAGCCATTCAAAATGCTGACAGGAGGGTGCAACAGCAGGAGGGGTGCTAACAAAACAACTGACATCAAAACCTATCTTCAGACTTGCACAAACAAACCGGGAGCTCACCTGGTTCAAGTCCGGGGACACGAAGCCCGTGGAGTTTGCATGTTCTGTCTGTGCATGCACTGTGTCTGGTTTCCTCCCACGGGGTTTCAACTGTTTGCCCTGAACCATCTTTGTTTTCTTCGTTACTGTTTCTCTGCTTTTCTGCAAGTTTCTCTGACAATCTAAAGTCTTTCTGCTGCTCTGTTTCCATTTTCTGTTGCTTATTTGATTGAAGTTTACGTTAAATTGTGCTGTGCAGCTTTTTCTTTTTCTGCCACAGATTTGATTGATTAGTCAAACATGGTCGTCATGAAGGTTGTTCGGTTGTACTGATCCAGCATTCTGACATACGAGGCTAAGCAGTGGGCCAACATGGTGTGAACCAGCATATTTTCATGAGGTTTTTATTTATATAGGATGCATAAACCAGCTAAAAATAATGAACAAAATGTGACTTCTACACTGGAAAACACAATACTTCTATGCTCTTTGACTCCTCCCTGCTGCACTGTTAACTGCTTTCC
This sequence comes from Blennius ocellaris, assembly GCF_963422515.1. Taxonomy (NCBI): domain Eukaryota; kingdom Metazoa; phylum Chordata; class Actinopteri; order Blenniiformes; family Blenniidae; genus Blennius; species Blennius ocellaris. The sequence goes on along the minus strand of NC_137652.1, from coordinate 29,884,664 downwards.
ACTAGAATCACTTTAGTTTTGATGTTAATCTAATTTGCAATCTAAATCTAGATGAACTGAAGCTCTGAGGTCAGATGCTCTCCGTGCACGGGTTGCTTCCATAGAGTTTTTCAATCATGAGGCACAAAGCAACAGTGCTATATCAATATTCAGACGTGAAGCACAGAAAAGTAATAAAGCAAACCAAGTGGCTGACATAATCAGGCATTGTAAAGTCGTTTCAGGGCTATTTGTTAGGAGCTTTCCAGACATAAGCTAAACTGTCAGAAGTGCTTACTGATAACAGGAGACAGAGAAACTACAAAAGAGAGAGAAAGAGAGTGCAGGCGGGGGGTGCAGTTCAAGTGGGTGCT